>NW_009708361.1:0-244 GCF_000703405.1 Apaloderma vittatum | reverse complement strand
AATAGAATGAATATGGAGGGAGTATGTCGCTGAGGGGAGAACAGACCTGGCAGAGGCAGTCAATAGGTTGTGCTCCTTCTCCTTCACCCAAGACAGGGACACCTTCTTGGTACGCGTTGCGCTTTCACCTTTTGGTGAGACATACTCAGGGTAGTACTTTGCTAGCATTATTATTGTATGTTGGTTGCAGTGGGTGAATTTATCAACAGCACCTCCGAATCTGTTGTATCTGTTGCTTTAATAA
>NW_009708360.1:155238-161808 GCF_000703405.1 Apaloderma vittatum | reverse complement strand
GCCGGCCAGGGTCAAACCACGACAAAGAGCTTTGGAACACTTCAGAATATTCAGTCTGTCTTACAAAAATTACAACTTTTTTCACTTTGAAAAATAGCCAACCACACATATGATGTGGATGGAGCTATAAATGCAGCCATGCTTCAGCAACATTCTGTGGCCACCTGCACCTGCTACCTAACCTTCTTTCATTCTGGAACGGTAACTCTGAAAGAGCAGAACTCTACAACAATGTATTTTTGCAATCACAAGGACAGAAAATAGCATTTTCTCTATTATTTCCATGACTCTGGATGGGCAGAAACAAGCATAAAGCCAGGTCATTCTCTAACTGACCTAAAGTAAAAAGTAAAGATTTGTATGTAGAGAAGGATATTAGAAGCATAAAAATGATAAATAAAATACATGTATGAATACAGCTTAAACTTTTAATGATTGCAGTTCACTCCAGGTTTGAGCTATGGTTCAGTGCTTTGCACCTAGTCTTATCAAAGAAATTTTTGTAAATTTTCCAGTGCCATGAGAAAAGACAAAGCCAAAAATCTGTTTGGAGAGCATAAATACACTTTCTGATAATTTTTTTTGAGAACTTCAGTATTTTGTCTACACACCATTATTTCCTGGCTGCACAGATACAAAATAATTTTAATAGAGTGTATTTTCTTGCAAAAAGTAAGAAGGGCAGAAGTTTTCTTTTCTACCATCTTGCCGGTTACAGGAAAGGGGGCAGCGAGATATAGAAGAATAAGGAACATTAATTTCTAGTTATGCGATTGGTGCTGCTATGAAGGTTTTGGATTCTATGACAATGGGATATTTTGTGATGAATATAACCTGCTAGGGTGGGATGGAATACACTTGTCTCGAAGAGGCAAGGGAATCTTTGGGAATACAGTGTCCAACCTAGTTAGGACTTTAAACTGAATTTTTCAGGGAGTAGGGTCCAACATGGTAATGTGGGTGCCATTGCACTAAACGGGCAAACGGATCAAACCAACCACAACAGTAACAGACTTTCATCAACTAAGTCTCTGAAATGTCTGTATACCAGTGCAAGAAGCATGAGGAATAAGCAGGATGAACTAGAAATGTGGGTGCAGTCACAGAGCTATGATCTCATTGCAGTTACAGAGGCATGGTGGGATAGCTCACATGACTGGAATGCAGTAATGGACAGCTATGTACTTTTCAGGAAGGATAGGCTGACAAGGTGAGGCGTTGGAGTTGCTCTTTATATAAGTAAGCAACTAGAATGCGTTGAGCTTAACCCAGGGGGAG
Organism: Apaloderma vittatum; assembly: GCF_000703405.1. Classification (NCBI taxonomy): domain Eukaryota; kingdom Metazoa; phylum Chordata; class Aves; order Trogoniformes; family Trogonidae; genus Apaloderma; species Apaloderma vittatum. The sequence continues at coordinate 160,530 of NW_009708360.1, read as the reverse complement.
ATGATGATAGTGTCAAAAGCTTATGGCTAAGAATCAAGAGACATGCTGAATGTTGTGAGGGTTTAATACAGACCACCAAACTGAGAAAAAGTTGTTGATGAGGCATTCTACGAGCAGATGGAAGCAGCCTCAAAATCATATGCCATGGTGTTCATGGATGACTTCAGTCAACCTCATATTAATTGGGAAGATCACTCAGCCAAGCGTAACCAGTCTAAAAGATTCCTGCAGTGCATTGATGACAACTTTCTGCTGCAGATCGTGGAAGAACTAGTGAGGAGAGGTGCAACGTTGGACCTTGCATTAAAAAACAAAGGTCTGGTGGCGGATGTTACGGTTGGGAGCAGTCTTGGCTGTAGTGACTATGGCATGCTAGAGTTTAGTATGGTTAAAAGAAGGGTAATAAGTAAAATCTCTACCCTGGACTTTATTAGGGCTAACTTTGCTCTCTTTAAAGATCTGCTCAGTACTATCCCATGGGCAAAAGCTCTAGAAGGTAGCGGGGCACAAGAGAGCTGGTCGATATTCAAATTCTGCCTCCACTAAGTGCAAGATAAATGTATTCCCTTAAAAAAAAAAATCAAGTAGAGGAGGCAGGAGGCCTGCATGGATAGACAAGGAGCTCCTGGAAAAACTCAAATGGAAGAGGGAAATTTGCTACAAGTGGGAAAAGGGTTTGGTTAACTGAGAGGATTATAGAAATGCTGCCAGAGTGTGTAGAAACTTGACAAGAAAGGCCAAAGCTCTCTTGGAACTTAGACTGGCTAGAGAGGTGAAAGATAACAAGAAGAAATTTTTCAAATACATCAATGAGAAAAGGAAGAGTAGGGTAAGAGTGAGTCCACTGCTAAAGGAGGTGGGAGATGTGATAACATAGGATGCAGAGATGGCAGAATTGCTGAATGCCTTCTTTGCCTCAGACTTTAATCTTAAGGCCAGCTCTCAGGAATCTCAGTCACTAGAAGTAAGGGAGGAAAACTGGAGCAAGGAAGACTCTCCACTGGTCAGTGAAGATTGGGTTAGCAAACTCTTGGAGAAATTGAAAATGCACACATCCATGGGCCCCGATGGGGTGCATCCACATGTGCTCAGAGACCTAGCTGATGTTGTTGCTGAGCCCCTCTCCATCATTTTTGAAAAATCATCAAGAATGGGAGACGTGCCTGAGGACTAGAAGAAAGCCAATGTCACTCCAGTCTTCAAAAAGGACAAGAAGGAGGACCCAGGCAACTACAGACAAGTCAGCCTCACCTCCTTCCCTGGAAAGGTGATGGAGGAACTCATTCCGAAGGCCATCTCTAACCAACTGGAAGAAAGAAGGTTATCAGGAGTAGCCAACATGGATTTACTAAGGGGAAATCCTGCTTGACTAATCTGATATCCTTCTATAAAGGTGGGGCCAAATGGGAGAGCAGTAGATATCATATACCTCAACTTCAGTAAGGCTTTTGATCCTGTCTCCCGTAACATCCTCATAGGAAAACTCAAGAAATGTGGGATAGATGATTGGACTGTGAGGTGGATTGTTAACTGATTCAGCAGTAGAGTTCAGAGGGTTGTGATTAGCAGCACAGAGTCAAGTTGGAGGCCTGTGGCCAGTGGTGTTCCCCAGGGATCAGCGCTGGGTCCAGTTTTGTTCAATATCTTCATCAACTACCTGGACGAGGGTACAGAGTGCACCCTCAGCAAGTTCCCTGATGATATGAAACTGGGAGGGATGGCTGACACCTAAGAAGGCTGAGCTGCCATCCAATGAGATTTGGACAGGCTGGAGAGCTGGGCAGAGATGAACCTCATGAAGTTCAACAAGGACAAGTGTAGAGCCCTGCATCTGTGGAGGAATAACACCAGGCATCAGGACAGATTAGGAGACGTCCTGCTGGAAAGCAGCCCCATGGAGAAAGACCTTGGAGTCCTACTGCACAGTAAGTTGTCCATGGGACAGCGATGTGCCCTTGTGGCCAAGAGGGCCAATGGGATCCTGGGCTGCATTAAGAAAAGTGTGTCCAGCAGGTCTAGGGAGGTTCTCCTCTCCCTCTACTCTGCCCTGCTGAGACCACACCTGGAATACTGTATCTGGTTTTGGGCTCCTCAGCTAAAGAGAGACAAGGATCTATGGGAGATAGACCGACAGAGAGCTATGAGGATGATTAAGGAACTTGAACATCTCTCCTATGAAGAAAGACTGAGAGAACTGGGGCTGTTTAGTCTTGAAAAGAGAAAGCTGAGAGGGGACCATATTAATGTATATAAATACCTGAGGACTGGGGGTCAAGAGGAAAGTATTGGTCTCTTCACAGTGGTGCCAGGTAATAGGACAAGTAATAACAGTTGTAAACTAGAACATAGGAAGTTCCGCCTAAACATGAGGAGAAACTTCTTTACTGTGAGGGTGACAGAGCACTGGAACAGGCTGCTCAGAGAGGCTGTGGAGTCTCCTTCTCCAGAGACTTTCAAAACATGCCTGAACACGTTCCTGTGTGGCCTGCCCCTAGGGAATCCTGCTTTGGAAGGGGAATTGAACTAGATGATCTCCAGCTCCCTTCCAACCCCTAACATTCTATCATTCTATGTTTCTATTATTCTATAATTCTATGATTCTATGATTCTTATGATTCTTATGATTCCATGATTCTATGATTAGACAGAAGTCAGTCAACAGTTTATATCTTTCTTTTAATGGGCAGCTAAGATAGAAGTGTGATAATTCATTTGGCAATATCAATATATAGTAGGTTGCAATATAAATTAAAGTAAAACAGAAAGATATAGACAGTGTATACTGTGACTGAATTAACATTGTTGTTTGTCTGCTTTTTTAACTCTTACCATAAGGTCTTTACACAGACTCTGTAGTGCCCTCAGTGGTACTCTGTGCTACTTCTATGACTGTATTCGATTTCTTAAGTATTGTATGATAGCTAGTGGTTTATACCACTGAAGTGTCATGAAATGTTTAATGAATAATGTCTTAGTTGCCAAAAAGTCAATCGATATTTTCAGACTTCTAGAACAGTGAATATTTTCAAATTAGCAGCTCTGGTTGTCTTTGAATAACTAATGCAGTCCGATTATTTTAACAATTTTTATTAGAGGAACTAAAAGCTACAAAGTCGGTTTTCCTCTTGCAAAGTAAACATTTATTGATGTTTCAGAAAGACTTGCAATTGCATAAGTGGACTGTAATCAAAACATCACAAAATATGTGAAATAGAGAGATCCTGAGTATTATCAAAACACATTGAAATATTCAACGTGTGATCAAGAGTTCAAAACAAACCTCTATCAAAAAGATAACTGTATTTACTGTATCATTATGTAGACCAAAAAATATAAGATTGCATGAAATGGATTGACTTTAGGGGGCTGGTTAGCTCAGTCAGTTGAGCATGGCACTAACAATGCTAAGGTTTGATTCCCTTTCAGTCCCCATGTGTTGCATGATTTAGTTGAGAAGTGATGTCCGTGGCAACAGGAGGCTGGATTAAAATAATCTCTGAGGTCCCTTCCAGCCTAGGCCATTCTATGACATTCTTATTTTTAAAAAAGAGAGAGAAAGACCAAAATTCATGTTTTAGAAATAAAGCAGAAAATTATACAATGCTTAAACAGCCTTTGAAACCCCTGCCCATAATAGCTGTGGTCATAGAATCATAGAATGGCCTAGGCTGGAAGGGACCTTAGAGATCATCTAGTCCAACCTCCCTGTTTTGGGCAGGGCCGCCACCTCTCGACTAGACCAAGCAACACATGGGGACTGAGCGGGAATCGAATCCGTGACCTCGGTGTTGGTCCTTGTTGTCAGCACTGCGCTCAAACCACTGAGCTAACCGGCCCCCTGATATACCCCTTTAGTGGGAATATTAGAAGTGTCTTGCAGAGGCTTTATGACTTTATTTCCCAGTTGCATAATGTTCATTAGGACTTAACATGTTCTCTAGAGAAGATAAGTATTTCTCTTTGTTTTAGCTAGAAAAAAAAGCAGTAAATCATGTGACTATAAGAACTACATTTGCATGGGATTCTCCCATTTTTATTTGAATAGTATTGCCAAAAAAATCATGTTTTTCATGCCCTCAGATAGTAAAGGGAACAAGACACTAGTATGAAATAACATAATTAAAAAGCATAAACATAAGCAAAAAAAGCTAATTAGAACTGTTAGACAAGAGATTACAGTCAAGTGTTGCAGTTACCATGATGCCTCTTTATTCATACATATATTTACATGTATTGATTCATACATGAGAGACTGTAAGTTATCTCAAGAAGAAAGGTGAGGAAATGTGAAATGTGAAGAAGAAATGTGCGATGTGAAGCAGATTGGTATGAAAGAAAAGGAAGATGAAAACACGACACACACACACAAGAAAAAAGAGTGTGGGGAGGAGAAAATGAAAGATCAGAGAATTGAACGTAACAGGCCTAGAGACAAAGGACAGAAGAAATTAGGTCTTTGCTCTTGCTGTGTTTAGTCAGTCTAGAAAAGTTCTGAGCAGGTAGGGTGTAGGCTTAGAAAAATCAATAACTCCTGAATATCTGGTGAAGCGCTGATGCTTTTGTGGAAACATGAGATTTGGATCAAGGAAGACATCCAGAGGTCTTTCTTGGAAGACCTTCTGGGAGAATGGAAACATATTTTCTCAAGGTGAAACTGTGAAGATCTCAAGCCTCACAGCAACTAAAAGGAATCACGTGCCAATCATTCCTTACGTCCACCCACATCTGCAATTCCATGCATGGTATTTACAGAGTCTGTAACACCATTTTCTAAGCCACAATCTTTTCTTTACTGGGCATACCTAGAAATTATACTGCCTTTGAAAGATATAAGTGGGACAGAAATTATTTTATGAAATAAATCACAGTATTTCTTAATGCAGAGAAGGAATTTAATGTTAATCATATTTAGACAATCGCAAAAGTCTTTGATGTAGAATCACAAAAACTAAGAGAGCTGCTCCAGCTCTGAAGAAGCTTATTGGCTGCACAAGTAGCCCAGCTAAATGGGTTAGAACTTCGCCAACTAAATCATGTGCATAAAATCATGCAGGTAAGCATCCTGGCAATTCTTTAACTCAGTCAACTGCATCCAACTGATAAGTCAACTTTCACGTCTCCTTTTTCAACTTTGGTGACAGTCATTCATATCATGAAAGGACTGCCACCCCTGCAGCTCCTTGTGTGGCATCTCAGGGACTCCCAGAGGAGCCAGGCAGGATGGGCTCAGAGCACTCCCTACCTCTAAAGCCACAGCCTGCAAGGACTGGTAAAGACATTCCCAGCCTGAGG
>NW_009708360.1:140983-155207 GCF_000703405.1 Apaloderma vittatum | reverse complement strand
CAGCAGGGACATGAGGGTTTCTGCGGGCAATACCACCAACTACTCCCCGAGGCTCTGCCAAACTGAAAATAAGCAGAAGGAAATCCAGGACAAAAGGGGCCACACTTGCCAAACATTGGCAAAAAAATGTCATAAATCTCTACTCTGATAAAATCATTGCCACTTGTTCTACTGATAAATGTTTAGCATGACAGAGGAAAAAATAATGACCATATTGTTTCAATAAGAATTTTTTTGAGCACAAGACGTTCCATTGTAACAGTACACGTATCATTACAACAATTAATAGTATTAATATTGTGTTAGCATCCAAAATGCACTAGTAGTCCCCAGCAATCTCTTTTAGAGCACTCAGTGGAGAAAAGTCAAGTGGACATGAATGTGGATTACCTAAGGGATGCTTTTGAAAACAAGAGAATTAATGGGGCTTCAATATAGAAAAATATAGAACTTTTTCTTGTTTTAGCATATCTATTTGGAAAGCTGTTGTAAAAATATGTCCATCAACCTTAAGAGAATGCAAATGTGGTGGGTTTTTTTAATTTACAAAACTATGTTTTATGAAACAAAGATGTCTATATAGCACCAGAATGAGTTCCAAACAGAAAAGGCGAACTTCTGAGAACTGATGTTAAAAAATAACAAATAGAAATATTTCCATGAAGCTTGGCAGGAATACATGCACTGTAGATGAACAACTGTTTTAACAAATGTTCAGTAGAAGTATCCAGAATCCATGGAGGAAATAGCATAACTGCTGATGTCTGATTCCATTAGGATCAGTAGCTATGCGCTGCTAAATTATTACAGGATATTTTATGAACTGTTATTGATGATTTAGTGGCAGGCTAGGTTAGGTAGCTTACAAGCTGTCACCGTTAAGGTGAGGCCAAAAGTGAGCCCAAGGATATATTCTAAAAGAAAATGTAACAATTATTATAGCTTGTGTGTCAGCAAAGTTCATATGATTCATTGTCCTTCTGGTAATAGGAAAGCTGTCAGTGGGTGCTCTTGGGCATGGTTCAGCTAACTATATAAGTTATGTTCTCTTAAATATTCACCTACGGCTTGGGATTCAGAGGTTGCTTGTCTGATTAAATGGAAAGGAGGTAATTTAAAAGCATCTTCCTTTCCAAATATGTTACTGTCAATTGGCTTTGGTTCAGAGGTTTCCAATCTGAAGTACATGAGGCAGCTGCAGAAGAACTCTATTAATATTCTTGCATAAAAAGCTTTCTAGCCCAGGTCAGGTCCCCTATGCACTTTTGATGTATTAGAAGTTTAATGTTTAACTGAATTGACAAGTGATGGGTTTTACAATCAATGTGCACAAAGGACATGGCACTCCCAAGGAAGCTCAAGATTTATTAAATATAATAATAAAGAGGAGCATATTAGGTGGGGGCTACTGTGCAGTGTTTTGTTCCTCTATAGTTCACATATTGTGCAAGATACACCTGGTATCGTCTGGTTTAAACCGGGCTGAAGATCAGCTCTATTTCAATAAGAAATAAATGAAAGTTATGTATCCCATTAAAATGGAGTGTGTCAATCTAAATGTTCAAGAAAGGGAAAAAATAAATCTGTGGCATATTTTCCTTAATGTTTTGCCATAGGGTGATTTCTGAACTCACAGCACAGATGTTTTAAATATGATACAACCTATCTGCTATTATGTTCAATGCTAATTCTTTCAGAAATATGTACTAATTTACAGGAGGTTATGTTTTCTTTTGATGAAGTAGCTCAGCTCCCACCAGGATTTCCAGGAACTTTTTCACTCTTTCGAGTTGTTTTTTTTCTTTAATGGGTAATGATGGAATGAAGTGGCAGGGTCTTTCACAGAAAGGCTAACTTACAGTATTTTTTGTATAATGCTCTACAGATGTAGATGTTCCCCAGATGTGAACAGACTAGAAACTTAGTTTTGTCTCTGGGTATTCATTCGCCATATAAATCTCCTAACACATTCTTATCTGCTATGTAAATAAGATGTGGAATTCCAATAGTGTCTCAGCCTTCTACAGCAGATGGTATAGTGAGATTTACCACACCATTACATTTAATGGGATTGAATTCATTTGGATTTCTTGATGTTCACTCTGTCCTTCTCTGAGCAGCAGTGTTGCCAATGTTCCTGATTATATATGATTTGAGAGAGCGCTTAAAGAAGAAAAAACCCTTTATCATAGAAATATGAGTATTTTCTGTCAAACTTTAAAGTGTGTATGTATTGCATTTCAGAGGATTTACAAGCCCTATGAGAAAAGGATATTTAATGAATACTCAACAAAGAACTTGAAGTCATTACATTGAAGATTTTTGTAAATATCAGCTATACAGTTAACTGTTTTAGTACTAGCATCATTATATATTCATTTGGAAAGAAATGAGATTTTTACCTCATCACATCAGTGTAGACAGGGTGAAAACAAGAAGAAAGAATCAAAGTTGAGGAAAAAAAGTCTTTTAAAAGCATAATCCAAATAATTTTTTTTTATTTTTATTTCAAAGTAAAACTGGCTCACCATATGTAGTAATTTTACTAAATTAATAAATATTTTTTTCAAAATTGAGCTCCAAACTGACATTGCTAAAACATAATTAAAAATGACAGTGTAAAACACTGTCAAATTCTTCTAGTGAATCGTCTTTTTAAAAAATGCTTCTGCAAATGCCTTGATCTGCTTGTTCCGCAAATTGCTGTGTACCCAAAATGACATCTAAAACATATACAGATGTTGCATGCAGTCATCCATTAGCTGATGCTTTATCTTATGTAGTCTGCTTAGCATTCTCTCATCTCTGCAATACCATGTGTGGCCTAAAAATTTACTCAGAACAATCTTGTGAATGCTATTGCTATCATTCCTTATGATAGTCATACAGATCACCAAAACACTCTTACAGGACAGCTGAATGAGGAGAAAATGTCTTTTAATAATTAAATATAGTAAGCATTTCAGAATTCTTCCACCTTAAAAGTACCCAGCATTTGTACTTAAATTTATTTCTAAAGTCAGGCTTCAGGCTTGAAAGGTCTTAACTGCTTTGTAAATTATTTTATGAACTATAAATCCGTCATCTGATCAGCAATAACACACTTTTTACTACAATGCCAAGCAATGATAGTAATAATGCTGAATCTACTATGCATGAATGAAAAAGCTTTAATTAGCACAGTGAATGTCAATTATCTCACTTTTCTCAATAGCATATGTAGGAGATCGTCCAACCTTTGTGGCTGACCAAGTTTACAATCAGAATTCCCAGTCACGTGGGCAATACAACCTTTGATTTTAATTTGAAGATAGATGCAAAATGCAGTGTCAAAATTCTGAAACTAATCAAATACTATGGAAAATGCTGAAAATCATATGTTTTGGTGTAAGTAACATAGGATTAGGGGATAAACAGGTGATTCCAGTAAACCACTAAAGTGAATGATAACAGAGCTATAATCCCAGTAGGAACACTGGGCTGGGTTTCCCAGGAAGAGACTGGAGTAAGCTAAAGGTTCTTATGTCCAGCTTCCATAGGCTTGTGCACCTGTAGAAGAGTCAAAGTCCAAGATCAAAATTGTCTTATTAAAATTCTGGGTTTATGAAAGACAGAGTTTTAATGGAGAAGCATTCTGATGGAGAGCTGAGCAAGCTGTAGTTTACAGCAAGTCACTCTCTCCCAAAATCACAACATGGGCGCTGTGAGCTTTTTTCACCAACACAGTCATTTTGCTGGCAGTTGTGAGGAAGACACAGCAACAACAAGCCATGTTCCAGCTGTTGCACAATGATCACACATTGCTGTTCTGTGTGCTTGCCGATTCCAAACACCAAAAAAATGCCATCATTGAGAAATACTTTTGCTTTGCTGTGACTATCAGCAGCTTCATCTACAAAAGAAAATGAGGAATCTAAACAAAAATCATGGAAGAGGCAGCATGTCACTCTGAATTCATCTCTACTATAGTTTATAATTGAACTAAAATAAGATATCTATACGTCTTTCATTTTAGGAAAACATTGCTGATAAACCTTTCTCCCCTTCAAAGACAGTATCTTCAGATAGGGCAGCCCTACTTTTCCACACAATGTTGAATTGTTTCGTCAGTCCCTAGCTTTGACGACAATTAGATAAGACTATCAGTATAAGTCACTGCTGCCAAGGATACTAATGATATACATGAATGACATATCTATATTGGCTAGAAGAGGTTGCTGTAGGCCCAGAGTAGTTTTCTTATTTTCTTTGACTTATTGATGGTAGGCAGTGGCTTTAAGAGTGGCTCTGTTTGTGAGTGAAAAAAAATAAACCAAACACAAGTACTGTGGCTGCTTTCCCAGGTTTAAAAAAAAAACACAAAAAAACCCAAACCAAACACAAAAACCCCTAAGTCCTGAAAAAGCTCAAGGACCTGTTATTTTCCAAATATTTATATTCTCATGGTGAAAAAGCTGGGAGGGAAGAGGGGAGGAAGCACTTGCCATGCAAAAACAAACAAACACCCAAACTTTTCCATACACTATTCTAATGTTTTCATATATATCTTTCATATATGAGCTCCAAAACCTTCTGAAGCACTTTTCAGGACTTTTTAGATAGAAAAGTCTCCAAAAAGGAAAACCAACCATTTAAAATTAATTCCATTTGACTTTAATATTGAACTTCTGATAACTCACACAAGTTTAAACTGAGTCTCTACTCCCCTGAGATGAACCAAGGAGGTGTTGTTTCATTCTGAATACATACTTGGAGTTTGAATGTGTATTTGGATCAGGTTATTTTCTTTGAAAATCCAGGAAAACAGATCTTCTGTAAGATACTGTTGGCACTTGCTTCTGGAGTATCAGAGGAGTTCTGTTAGTTAATGTGTCCTTTGCAGTCCTAGTAACATGAAAAGCACAGGAGAAAAAGTTCATAATGCATTCATATACCAAAGTCTTTGGGTTCTGACTTTTACTAAAAGACTGATAAATTCATAGGAGTCAAACAAAAGTCTATTCTGCTCTTTTCTTCTCTATTTTTCCTTCTGTGTGGTTTGGAATCTCCCAAGCAAGGGTATGGATGAAGTAAGTGCAGCAGGGAATAAAACAAGTAAATTTAGGTAAAGGAGTGATAAATTATAAATCCACTTTTATCTAGTCAATACATCATTTACTAACTTATATATACCAAATAGAGGAATTTATCCACTTTTTTTTTTTTTTTTGTAAAGCACTACAAGATACATTCATGACCCAGTGGAGGACATGAACCTTACCTGAAAAATACTGATACTCGAGTGAATTAGGAAGCAGTAAATGAAATAACTTTCATTTAATTGCTTGGGGAACATTCCATGAGTGACAAAGGGATCTGTCTACACAGCTAGTAAAACCAGCGTGAAGTGTGAAATATTACAAGAGTTACTGTGCCTTTTCTGCGTAATGCCAAAGCAAAACAAACCTATCCATGCTTCCAAAAATGGTTTGCTTATTTACACTAGCCAAGTTATCTATGTAACCTGGAGATAACTAAACAGTTTTTTCATTTGAAAAACCCTAGATGAAAATTCAATGTCCTCTTCCTATGTTGTCCTCAGTTTCATTTAAGGATTGATATGCATTTTCACTTAAATTAATCTGAAAAACAAAGAAAATAGTATTTAACTTTAGCATTTCATTAAAATTGGGGATTAGCACTGTCTACCTTTGAGCTGCATATTTAGCTTGTTCTAGAAATTCATGATTTCTGAGTATAGTAAGAGGATGATATTTTTATGCACTACGCGTGATTTCATTAGCTGTTTTGGAACTGCCACTCCAGTTCCTCTTCACTATAACACAAGACTTAAAAATTCCCCAGTTCAGACAGTGAAACAGGCACAGTGTTCCACTAAAGTACCTATGATAGTGACTCCAGATGGGAAAACATTTTGAAATTATGGAGAGCCAGTTTCTACATCTTTTATCACACTGAGTAACTTCTTGCTCTACAGATGGTGCCACTGACATCAGCAGTTCCTGCTGTAGAGTCAGGTGCTAGACAGTATGAATTTGATATGTAAACTTGGCTCTAAGGATGGTTCTAGCACCTAAAGAGGACTGTGCTTTTGTAACTCAGAAAGAAGCATAATTCCTTTTCTTATTTGATAGTCATCATTTTGATATTTGCTTTGGTTTAATCCTATCACTAAAGTGAAAATTTTAGCTACTTCTATTAGACTTTTGTGATAGCTACTGTAAATTTCACATTGCTCAAGCAGTTATGAAAAAGATGAATTTGAGTCATGAGATGAACCTAGAAGCTTGTAAATCAAAAGGCACCACAGGTACTCTGTGTTCTTGTTAGTCAGTCCCTAGGACTTAGATAAGAAAAAATTTTTTAAACGGGAAAATAATATACTGTTGAAGTTGATTAGCTGGCTGTAGTCTCCTAGATACAGAAGATTTCCTTCCTTTGCACAGCAGGTGCATGCATGACTTATGCAGGCAAAGCTCAATTTTGTAAAGGTTAAATTTGATCAAATTGATTAAATACAGGTTTTTCTTCCATTCTATCAGCACCAGGTTTATGCTTACTGGTTAGAAATCTGTTCCCCAAAAGCCATAGTCATTTCCCTACTTTATTCTTTCTGATTGTTAAGTATGTACAATTTAAAATAAAGAAACAATCCTTTTATTTGTAACTCGGAAGTGCATTACGTAGCCCCCAGCAAAAATGTTCCTGTTCACATCTGACAAAGAAAGTAAGCAAAAATAGTTTTTTCCAGCTCACTATGCTTGGAACATCAATGTTTAGACTAGATTAAATTATTATTTCAAATAAAAGTACTTTTTCTTTCAGCCAGTAAGAAGAGCAAAGTTTCCAAGAGCATCACAACTGAGAGAAATAAATTATTATTTTCACTTGGCTGAAACTGGAAACACAGATCTGGAACCTGAAAATATTTAAAAATCAAGTTGAGTGCTACATATATGATTAGCAATGTTGACTTTGACAGGGATTCTTATGCACATAAACACTTGCAAGTGTCTTGCCCAGGACTGGGAAAAATCTAATGTGGTCTCTGGGAGAATGAATGCATTAAATTCCCATTTGAAGTATCTGGTAGCAGATAATGTTCAACACCTTGTGAAAGATATTTGGCCTAGGGGCTAGACTGCTAATTTACACCTGGGCTGATGGCTGGTGGTGGCCTGGGTTTCAGCTCCTCGCCATGAAAATACTTTGCACCATCCAGGAATTATAATGGAATTTATTCAGGGTCATTAACTACGCAGAGACAGCTGTGAGCACTAGTAGGATTTACTTAGCATGAGGATATAAAAATTAACCAATCTCCTAGATTATAGATACAAATCTGTGCTCTGAATCCATACAGATCAATGCTAAATGAATCATTAATATTCTGTATGAAGCAGAAAATGAAGCCGATGAAAGCTGATCCCCTTACCTTGTCATTACATTCTCTTTTACCACAAGTTCGTCCAAAATTTCAAATCATTACTGCTTCTCCAGCATCTGCCACACTCCACTACTGTCCCTGGAGCACTCAGAGAGTCAAATATGTTTACTAAAGCATAAAACTACTAACACCACTCATCCATGGTTACACAGACACATCTGAACATTACTTTAAAAGTGTCATAGACCTTATATTTATTGTTCTGAATAAACATTAGTCTCATGAGCGGAGAAGCACCAAAGACTAGAGACTGGTAATTACGCACAGGATAGGTACACCGCCATTAGTGGCAATGAAAGCCTCGCTGTCTTTCCATGTCAGTGGATTTCGGCACTGAGAGACTGTATCTTGCCTCAGACAGGAGAATTTAACTCCCTGCTCCCTTAGTCTTATGTACGTAGGCAATAAGACCGTAATGTTGCTGGATATTTGACTGGCTTTTGACATAAATTGCACTAGACATGGTACATGGATAATTAACAGTGCACACAGGCTCTGTTTCTAATCCAAGTATTTTAATGAGCCACCTGACATATTTCATGACATTTTCATTTTTGCAAAAACTATAACACCTCCTACAATGCTAATAAACTTCTAATATTTTCAATCAAATTTTGCCTTTTTAGTGCATTAATTTTTATTTTTATTTTAAATTTTAAAATATTTTTGTCATTTTAAAAATAAGCATTTCTACATGAACCGCTTTTTGAAAATTCAGCACATATTCAGAGTCAACAAGCAGAAAAAATCAGTTACTAAGCTCCAGCAGTGTAATTTTCTGTGAATAAAGATTCAGTTGCCTATCTGATATCAACATACTATAAACATCAAGATGATTAAAACTCTTATTTATTCTCTCATATTTCTAATTAGAAGAGACTCGAATCTTTTCAAAGTGACTTTCATATACTCTAGTCTACGTCTGTGATGAGCAGCAGCAAGATGTTAGGGAAATCAGAATCCAGTTTGATGCCCAGATGTTTCTGTAAAATGCTATTTGAAGGACTACTACCCAGGAAGAAGTATACACCTTCATGCAAGACATTAAAATGTACTGATGCTTACTAAGTAGCAGCACTGTACTCACTAGGTAGCAGAGATGTTTGTTCTGTAACACAAGTCGCACCAACTTTTTAACATACATCATCATTTACAATTGCCAAAAATGGGAGCTACCTCTATACTGCCATCCAAAAATTGTTGAGCTCATTCCAGCCTTTCATTGATATGCTATGTGAAATCAAAGAAGAGAAGGAGAAAAGCAAAACTGGTAAGGTAACAATTTTTTCCATAATTTTTCTCGCAGCTCCGAAAACAAAAGTCAATGTGTGTTTTGGCAGAGTACTACTTCAAGGCTGATGGGAATTGGGATTACTCTGTTTTACCCCAGCCTGGTTTACCCAGGGCCTTGGGTGCTGTCCTCTGAGGGATGAGTCTGGCAGACTGAGGGGCTGGAGGACACCCCTCGCCGTACCACACTATGATGCACAACTCCAGCAGAGTGGAAACTGCAGCTGGAGGCTCCATGTGCCGACCAAAACTGAAGAAATGTGCCATAAGGTTTTTTATAACTTGTCTCTCAGCCTCACAGAAGGCAATACACCACTTCTTTTTTTTTTTCTTTTTTAGTAAAAATGTGCCTTTCTGCATTGCTCATATTCAGCTCACAATCAGATGCTGTGCAGATCAGTGCCCAAAATATCAACCCAGCCAAATGTTTGCCAGAGCTTTAAGGAAACATTACGGTCTCAGAACTATTTTCATTCCGAGTTGAATGTGCTTTAATTTCAATTCTACTGGCATCTGCTCTGTTTTAACAATCTTTTAGATGGGTTACTCAGATTATTAGAAAGTAACTACGGTGACTTGACTTTCATTTTTACTTTTCCCTGTTCCTAGCATGGAAAGGCAGCAAACTATGCCTGAAATTCTGCTACAAATTGGTCTAACTGGATAAATTTGACATTTTGGATTTGTGGGGTTTTTTCCTAGTTTAAGGACTACTTTCTAGTGTCCACCAATGCCTTAAAACAGTATCATTTAAGCACCATGCAGGTGTGTCTCAAGATACACTCCAGCTGTATTTGATCTTTGACCTGTGTTGACACTTTTTCTTCTCAGTCTCTGTTCACCCTGTCTTTTCTGTCTTATTGTCTTTTCTCCCCAGTCCACAGACTGCTCTATAAAAGATATTTCACTGAGATATCCTCCTTGCTTTACATCTTTTATTCCCTAAGCCTTTCATTAGCAACTGCCAATCTCTTCTATTTATCAACTGGAACCAGTGAAACCACTGGACTTTCTCTTTTTCTTTCCAGACCTGCACTTCACATCTGCCTGGGCAGTCCAATCTGGGAAAAGAGGTTATGGTAAAGGCAGTCATGAAGAATTGCATTCAGCTACAGAAGCGCAGGCAGCAGCTGTGGTTGTTGAACAACTAAAAGCTTAGAAAATGTACCTTTTTAATTTATCTGATAAAAATGGACAATACTGGTGTGGGATGGATTCTAGCTGTTTTAGGCTGGTGTCTGGATGAGCAACAACTCACAGATCCTCAGGAGTCCTCACTTAAGACATTGCTGATTCTCCCTCTGTTTCACTTTCCAATACTTGGAAAGCACTAATGAGTGCTTTAAATCAAAGAGCATCTCAAATATTAATGATGTTCCAATGTGCCTCCCATCTGAAGTAAAACAGAGCATCATGCTTTTCAGCTGATTTTATTTTTTTAATGGATTTTGCCCTCTAACTGGCACTAGTAGTAGATCTCTGAGTGGCATTAACATATTAAGGCTGCTTAGCTCCCTGCCTGTCTTTATCGCAGCCACCCAATGAGTAACAGTTATGGTCGAGCTTATGAAAATCATTCCATAAAGAGTTTCGAATGCAAACACCTTTTAAGCCCTTTGGTTTAGTGTAACTTTTTATTTTATATTTTTATTGGGACTGGCTGTCAGGAGAGACGTATCACATCACATTCTTTATATATAACATCACTACAAAGACTTCATGTTTAGCTGCAGATAACTAGGGCTGTTTTCCTTTTGGAGGGTAGTTTGTGCCAAAATGAGAGGAAATAGCATTTCCTCCGAGAGAAATGAGCAGCTGGTACTTTCGCCCTGGTGTTTACAGGATGTAATAGGCACAGTGGCACATTTGGAACTGGTTGGGGAGAAAACTAAATGCTGCTTTCTTTTATCTTTATCATCTCCTTTCCCAAGAAAGTTTTTCAGCTTCTATGGTTTATACTAATTTTAGAAAACTCAATAAAAATTAAACCTCCGCACTCTGCCACAATGTAGTTCAATATTACAGTGTATGCTTGGAAAAGATGGACTGGTTTTATCAACTGGAATCATAAAAACTAAGACAATAAAATATTTTTTAAACTTCTCTAAATAGTTCTTGGAAGAATTAAAGCAAAGGGAATACATCTGGAAATCATATTTGGAGAAGAACCAGGGAAATTGCCAAAAACAGTACATCCGCTCTTCTGCCTATCATCTGACCTTAACATGCATGTCCAAGGCTGCCATTTTCATACCATGAAAGTTTAATCCAGAGACAGGACAACAGCAGAACTTAGAAAGTACAAATGTCTTCTACATAGCATTTATCAGTTCTTCAACCACTATAAATTGGTATATAGCCCTATTAATTTTGAAACTCTCTTTGAAAAAAATGTAAACCCATTGAAACAAAAGCAGGATTTGCTCCTCTATTCGCAGCGCTTCAGACTGACTGATTAGACCATTGTGGATCATGAATAGAAATGACAAACGCTGTTCCACTGTCCTCTTCATCAGCCAAACTAATTGCTATTTGTGGTGATCTTATAAACATTGCATATACTAATGTTATGCACTTGATAGCAGTTCAGTAGCCAAAAAGCATTTCTTTGTGTTGTTACAATGTGACAAAATGTGAAAACTACTGAGGTCTGGTAACAGTGCTCTTTACAGGGATCACCATTAATACAAGGATTTACCTCATTCTCAGGTAGTGATGTCATAGTGGTGATTTTAGAAATGAGGTCATGCAGAAGCAAGGAGCACTAGCCTTCCTAGGTGGTTACATAAAGAGACTTTAGAAGGGTCCTACTTAGGACTTATTTAGGTAATAAGAAAGTCTAAATATATGTTCATGGAATTTTTTTTATACAGTTCAAGATTATGTAAATCTTTAAGAATGGTTAAGCATTGCTTAAAATTTTCCACCTAAATCCAGATTTGGGCACCTTATTTAGTTAGTTTTTTGTTTTCTTAAATGAAGGCCTTTCATAAAAGCAAGTTAGAATTAGAATGTGTATGTAGGGCACTCAAATGTGAATTTGAAATCCTGCCATAATAATCTAATTTGAAAAACACGAGTGTTAGCATTTCTCAAGAAATACATTATGGCCAGAACCATGCTTATGGGAGCCTCCAGATGGGTTGCAGTTCCTCTGAATGTTCACATTATCCGTGAGGCAAGAAAAATCTACATAAGCCTGAAAGTTATTTACTTGGGTCATACTAAATTCACATAATGGTTCAACTTGGTTTCAGATTTTGCTGCATAATGAAGGTTCAGAACTGGTATACCACATTCAACACATATGAATCATTTTAGGCATGGTTGAACACAACATTTCTGACGTGCTTCTGAAATGAAATACGATGATGTGAGAAGGTACATCAGACACACCAGGGAGGCATCATCCCATGAAGCCTCCTTCTTGAGTGTCATGTGAGAGAAGAGCTCTTCACTGTAACATCACCCAGAGGCTGGCTCAGTCAGCTCACAAGATAGTAGTGGTATTTTCTTCAGATTTCCTTACCTGTGCCACACAGTCTTCCTTGTGATATAGCCCTCAGGATGAAAGACAAGACACACTACTGAAGCAATGGCAGAGGTGAATCCAATTATCAATATGTCGCTCTTCTTCCATTGTCTGCAGCTCCCTTCACCGTCTGTTGCTAGGGGTACCCTGACATGCCCTGCAGAGTCAGGCACTTTGTCATCCCTGAGACTGTCTGACCACGAGCTAGAATGACCCTTTGTCCTGCTTTTTTCGTGGTGCCCTGAGACCGATACTTCCCATCCTATCCAGAAGTTACTGTGACTTGCCTTGCCATTACCAACCAGCCTGGTTAACCTCATGTTCCCATTTACCTTAGCTCTTTCACTGCAGAATGTGACAGTCTGCCTTTAAAAAGATCTGCAGCTGGAGAGCTATGGGGAAAACCTCCGCATCCAACTCAAGAATATACAGGACCATATTTACAGCTGGATATCTCTCTCTACTACTAGTTGGATGCAGCATGAATATGTTGTGCCCTGTTTGCTGAAGGGGAAATTGTCTTGCTTATCAGTGCGAGGCTGAGCACATTGCAACACCTAGTATTACTGATTCTTCTTTTCCTTTTTTCTTTCCTCTTCATTTGGATGTTTTACATGTTTTAAATAAACTAAATAAAATCCTCGTTAAGCCTGGAGCACCAAATCCTGTCCTGCAAAACTTTACATACTGCAAAATTGTGTTGCTTTGGAAATCACTGGGTATCTTACCATTCACTTTAGCAGCAAGCGAGAGCCTACTTACTCTGTAAAAAGTACCTTGCATGACTCCTTCAGAGGAAAAGGGGCTGCAATACTCTTTACAAATATTTATATGAGTTATAATCATTACATGAATTTCCAGAAGACACTCCAGCCTCCACCTGAACTCCAGAGCTCTTCTTGTTTACAGCAATTCCTTGTGAAACAAAAGAAATGTATCTTTAGGAAAGCATTCCAGAAAAAAACGCAGAACATAAGGCTTCTAGTCCCTAGACTGCATGGTTAAATAGCGTTTAGGAATCAAAACAGTCAAGCAACTAGTATGAACATTTGTACAATCCCTTTGAGAATGGAAAGAGGTTTTCTATCATTAGCAGCCTCTTTAGGAGAATTTCTGCTTCATAAATGTTTTTCATACTGTTCTTCCCTGAAGCTCTTTCCGTTTAATCCACTGGCATCCTGCTCTCTCTTTTCAGGCTCTCTAAAATGGTGCTTGCCATGGTCACAAAGTTTTGCTTTACCTGATACAGAAGACTAAGAGGTTCTGACAGCAAAGTTAAATAACTGTTGGTAACATATACATGATATTGTTCAGTTTATCCAATGGAAACTCAGTCAGAAGACCCCTTTTTTCATTAAAATATACATCTCATGTCACAATTGGGTTTTTTAGTTGTTTATTCTGCCCCATCATTAGCCCATAGCAAAGCTTTACATGGCTTCACTGGGGTAAAATGGGGAAGGAGCTTATTAAGCTACTGAAAAAAGTTACTGAACAAATCCTATTACCAGTAATCTGTGCAAACCATCCCTGGTCAGGAACAGATCAGTGTTATCTTATGGTAGAGACACAGGAATTCACCTACTTACTGGAGTAAGAATATGGCATACCTCACAACCTCTGCCACTTTTCTCCATTTAAGTTAGAATTTCTTTTTATAGTGATAAATCTGGACTTTACATTTAATAAATCATCTTGACCTGCTGCATCAACCATCCAGCAGGCGGCAGACCTAACAGGTACTCCTGGGAGAACTCAGCACACGCACCAATACCTTCACAAATACAGAACAGACAATTTGAGCTCTGGGCCCAGTATTAAAATATGCAGCCATATTTCAAACTCCATCTTTGCAGCCTAGGCTTTGGACTGCTCTGGCCTGTGTACCTGATTACAATCCCTCTCTCCAGGGATCCAGCTGTCTAGGACTCACATCATGGTTCAGATAAGGCAGA
>NW_009708360.1:139263-140952 GCF_000703405.1 Apaloderma vittatum | reverse complement strand
TTTCCCTATCTACTAAGCAAAGATTGCCTTATATCTTATAGGAAGCAATGAGCAAACTAATTTTTAGCCTAGTAGGGTGTTAATCCTGACTATCTTTTGTACATCTTCTCCAACAAATAACTGGTTTACACTTCTGAGTTGTACTTATCCTGTCTGTGGAGTTTCTGTGGTCATGGCAAAACGTGTCCAAAGTGACCAGCAGGAGAGGGTTACACAGGCACCTGAATGCTGCAAGGTGCACGTCAGATCTGGCCCAAATTCACCAAAGGACTCTTCAGCTACCTGGAGTCAGTGGAGCACAGGAATATCTCAACGGCTTGGACATAGCCTTTCAGAAAAGACTCAAAAAAAGTTGCATAAGCTGAAGCTATTTAAAGCACCATTTTTCACGTGGTGTGTGGGGACACCTATGAAGCACCTGACACTGTGGTATATACAGTAAGGCTACCCTGACAGAAGTTGTGTTTATCATATTCAAAATTCTTCAGATAGTTGTCAGTCAGCTGGCTGCAGCCCCATGGCAGGTACAGCACAGGTCTATGTCCTCAGCAACACTTCAGTGACAGTCTCTACTGCATGTACATACAGCTTCACACACCATAACAAGCCAAGCCCTAGTAACTCTCAGGAAGAGTCCCAAAAGGCACATGCTTATCAGTTCATTCCTGTTCCATTTCAGCTTTTTTAAAAACCAAAAATAACCTTTCGTCTGATTCAGCAGCCATAAAACCCACAGGAATATTCTACAGTGAGTTGATCAGTTTGTCATGCCAGGACTGCACACATTAGTAAGAGAACAAGTGACATATTATAATTGCACATAAAAAGACTGGAATGATCTTTTGCATCTTTATTTACTTCTATTAGGAAATGTCTTGGCAGACTTCGCCATTAACATTTTCTGCTTTCTCAAGGAAAAGATAATTTATCCTCTTAAGGATATTAGGCTCCTGTGTATTGTTTTTCCCCATTTGGTATCCTTGATTCCCCCTTCTGAACACTTGAGTGCTTGCAATCAGCACACAATGACACTTACTAATAACAACTGAACTACAACACCCCGCCATAATGTTGTTCTAATACCATATATAACACCATATAACACCCGCAATGTGGAGCAGCTTCATTGTGCAGAGTCTCGAGTCTCTCCATACCTACATCTGTTTTCTTTTCCCTCTGGTACATCTGCTATGGAGCATGACCCCTGCTGAGCACAATGAGACCCAAACTCGTGTCTTTTGCTGTAATTCTGAGCCCCAATTCAAATTCTGGTGCTTGGCTTTAATTTCTCAGAAACTGACAGATGCTGGATCAACACAACAGTGTGCAAAAAGCTGTGTGTCATGTTCTGCTGTCTTTGTTATGCTTATTATATTCTGCTGGAAAGGTGGCCAACAAAAAAATTCTGTAGCATACCTTGTTACAGTATATGCCACATCGCCAGCAACAAGAGACATATATGAGACACATACGGGAAAAGGCAGAAGAAATGTTAGATGTCTAATCTATATAACAGATTGCTAAATTTCAGTGCTTCTTTATTTGCTTCAAATAGCAAGAGATAGAAAAACATTCACTGATGAAATTATCCATTTTTTTCTGATAAATTATGTCCTAATAACAGACATACACATAAACATAGTAATAGATTGGAGCAGCTGATCCATCAGTGTTACAAGACTACAAGAC
>NW_009708360.1:61759-139232 GCF_000703405.1 Apaloderma vittatum | reverse complement strand
TTCCTGGAGTCCCTGAACTCTTCAATTCCTCCCTCTCTGCACCTCCCCAGAATGCAAGAAAGTCCAAGTGAATTTCACTTGTAGCACTCTCTCCCTCCAAGAGGAAGAAGAGAGAGAGGAAATCTGGCATTTGTGGCAAGGATTTTTTTATCTATTTAATTCTGCAAGACTAATGAATAACCTTTGAAGTCCTATATTAGCACCTTCCTTTTAAAGCACATGCATGCGTGTTCCTTCAGACAGGCACTGTCTTACTAGTGTTAGACATACTTTACTGACCCAAACAAGCTTTTAACATCCAGAGTGACTATTCTATATATCTCTAGATATAGATCTCCAGAGAGATCCAACAGATACTTTATAAATATTGTACCTTCACAGTCACATACCTGAAGAGTAAATCCCAAGTGATCTGGCTTACTGGTCATTCTTTATGTGTGGTAGTGGCTAAGACCTTTACCAGAAGAAGCACTTAAAAGCACCTCAGACCTTCACTCTTTTATTAGTAGACTTGAAATTCCTGAGGCTGAGGAGCAGAGCAATTGCTGACCACGAAGGAAGCCCTCTCCTGAGTCCTTCTTCTGTGCTCTAGGCACCAGATTTCAGTCCTTCCCTGTTTAATATGAAACACTTTGCTTTTTTGGCAGGCTGTTTTCCTAGAGGGCAAGCTGATGAGAAGACTTGGGAAAGCCTAGAAGGTCTTTGACATTTTTAGCTATATGGTCTTAGTAAGAAAAAATTAATTTTGCTAAAAGGATAATTAACAAAAATCACTGGAGTAAACTGTGCTGCTCATTGAAAACTATGCTGAGGTAATCTGTAAGGTTTACTCAGTTTATTTAGAAAAGTGGGAAATTCCATAAAATTAACAATAATAAAACTTCTGCTACCCTGTTTAGAAAATGAAGAGTTTGTCTAGCTGAATTTTTCATAAGCTTTCTAAAAGATAGTATTTACTTTTCTCACATGGTAACTTACCCATTTTTCTCTCCTCCAGCCTCTCCCTTACCATTTTTTGCTTCTGAATAAGAGTAGAAAGGGAAAAACCTAACTGTTTGGGGAACGACAAACATAAGAAAAATCTATATTAAGGTGATTTTTGATTATCAAGATAAATGCTCAGAATGTTTTGACAAGTCTATTTTTATTTATGTAGCATAGGATAGACTTATAATCATTTCAGTGTTATTTTATAGCATAAGCATTTGGGGGAAAATGCCCATATTATATTTTGCAATGCAGGTGTGCCTGACAGCACATCTGTGTTTGAACCACTGCTGTATCCACAGGGAACTGTGCGAAGTGACCAGGATTCTGCAGTGGTAAACAAACGAAAGCCCAACTGGTTTTGCTTGTAGTTTCACACATCAGAAAATTACATGCAAAAAATACAGTGATTAAGAACCTAACATGCTCCTGGATTACTGAGCTAACAGCAGCTCACCCTTGCAGCATGTTTTACATTGCTTTCATATCTACAAGGCACTGCAAGCTATCAAAATAACACTAGCAGAACAGTCAAGTGCTATGCAAAGCAGACTTCCAGAGGACTGCACTTCTGTCAGCTATATTACGAAGACCTTGTGTTATACCCAAGCCTTTCTTTTCTCACTGTTTTAGATTTGACCATAGTATTTTTATGATGTGTGATTTAACAGCCATGGTTAAGCAGCACTAACTGCTTCCAGTCCACACAGTCTTGCTGATAGTTGTCCTAATACGTGCTAACACTTGCAAGAAACTATGTGCAAACATGATATAGCAGTAAAAAATAAGACTAAGGGCTTGCTAATGCTAAACATACCAGGGGGCTTCAGAGTACTTTAGGGCAGTGAATGTCCACAAGCATAATTACAAACATGAGTATGATAATTTAGCTCTATTTCTATGTCCTGGACATGACCTTATTTATTCTACAGAGGTTTTCTATTTTTTTATATGTATTATCTTCCTTATCTAAATTAAGATTACTGGGGAAGAATCATAGTTGAGCAACTAATAGATTCACACTGACAAATCTCACAAACTATAATGTTATGACTGAGGCAGCATTGTAAAGTATTATTTATTGGACAAAAGACAGTTAAGAAACTTGGTGGTACTCAAGCAAACGATTAGGCAGTCATTGTCAACCACTCTAGCAAAAAGCCTACTTTTCTGAGACATTACAGCTTTGGGAGCTACTTAGACTCAGTTACATTGTATGTAAAATAAATATCATCTGTGCAAAGGGTGAATGTGAAATGTCAGAGATTTACACCTACTTCGTATTTATGCTGTACTCCTTTAAGTAATTATAGAGACGAACAAAACTGGTTAGACAGTATTCTTATGGTTAACATTTGTAGAAAGGAAGCCTCCAAGGCTTGATTTCCCCTTGTCTTCACAGCCACTGGAAAGGATTTCAAAGCAGAAATAAAATACTGCCAATCTCATCTGAAACTGATGTGAGACAACTTCACTCTGCTGTAAATGAGATTAAGCGCAACAGAGAAGTAGACTCAAAGAGTATTTAAGAATCTCACCTGTTTTCTTTTTATTTCTGAAAGAGAAGTAGTAGTAACTAAGCCTACAGCAGTCTCAGAGATTTCTTTTTGTCCCTCCTATGCACATAATTGTTAACAGCTCCATGTTGGCTCCTCTTCATGAGGGTTACAAAAAGAACTAAAGAGTTCCACTCTTGGATCTGCTCTTGCACAGATTTTGGACTACAAGAGCTTAACTGTGCTCCAAATACCCCTTCTGTAGTCATAAATTCCATGATTGATCAGGTCATCTCCATAGGTACTTATTAACTCTACTCTAGAGTCCAAATTTAAAAAAAAATATGATGTTTGGGCTTACAATTCCAATTTATGTGCTAACATATTCCAGTTCAGTTCAAGTTTAGGAACCTAAATAATTTCTTTAATCTTGACCTGATCACCATCCTTCACCTATAATCTTCCACTCACTAGTTGCCTGAAACAGAGATAAATCCATTTTACTTGCAAGCTGAGCTTTTCGATCTTTACTATCCAGTTTAGGTCACAGTCAACAAGAAGGATAATGAATAAACCATTCCTCCATGTGCTGTCTGGTCTTCCCTGCTGGTGCCTACTTTCTTTACTGTATTAACGGAGCAAATGTACTTCAACTTTGTGTAGATGTCAGAGAAGATGGCCCACATGTGCTGTAGCTAGCGTGTATGTACCATGTTGTCACTAAAGCAACATCTGTCTGATGACTCAGAGTAAAAGTTACTCTGTTTGTTCTGTGTCAAAAAGAGAGAAATGCTACTTTGATGTTCCAGCGTGCATCAGAATACCAGACATATGCACAACAGAGACAATGGCAAGCAGAACAGTCTGGTTTCATTCCATATATTCCAGTTATTTTCCAGGGTTAAAAAAACAACCTAATTCTCTAAGCAGTAAATGACTTTGTGACACACCCTTTCCTTAAAGCACTGACCACCCTTTCACCTCCTAATCGAGTCCTGCCAAAAATGACGAGGGTGGGTTCTGCCCGTTTATCCACAGGAAGGAAACTGCTGAAATTTGTCCTTTCTAAACACATGATTTTTAAATTATCACAAATTAGTTTTTCAAAATAAGAAGTAAAATAATTAACAGAATGCAAAGGGCTACAAAAGGATTTTATTTTTGCCGCATAAAAGTTCTTCTGATGGTATTCACATTTGACTAGTGAATTCACTGTTCTCAGTTCTCAGCTTCATGAGCCTTTAAGAAACAATCTTCTGCAGCTGGTTGCACAGAGCATTCTTTGAAAATCACAGGCCTTTCAGGGATTTCAAGATGACCCTCCAGAGATGAAGCCACCAAATTATATCTGACACTCTACAAAATGTAAGCCTAAAAGTCCAGCTCAAGGCATCCATGATCCAGATGAGCTATCATGCTCCTGCCAGTCATTCTGGCCAGCAGTAGGGCCAGGGTGCCAGAGAGCACAGGACTCGGGGACAGAGGACAGAAAGAATGAATGGGTTTAGGTCCATGCCTAAGCAGAAGGCTTAGTTAAGCATGGAGATACAGCTTTCAGGGATGAGATGGAATCAGACAGGAGCAAAGTTTGCCAAAGATGGTTTCTGACAGCCAGTTCAGAAATCATCTGTGATTTTAACAGCCAGTTGTGCTGAAATGTGCTCCAGCAGAGCCCTGCAGCTAGTTATGTTATAATGGAAAGAGCCTGTAGCCAGTTTGTAATCCAACTGCCTAAGAGCAGCAGAAATTAGGGAGGATAGAGCCACTACACCCAACATGACTGCTTGGACTCGCTGCTCACAAAGGCATTCACCTCAGACCTAGTCTTTCTGGAGGAAGCAGTAGACAAGGTCTCTGCTACGGCATGAGGTGCAGTCTTCAGCAACAGGCTAAATCTAACCCTCAGGATTGCAGAGTCAGCTAAATCAAAATGTCATCTTCCTGCAATAGAGTGCAGTCATAGTCTGCTCATCATCTCCATGAAGAGTTTTTACTGCTGTTTGTGCAATAACATCCCATCTTGAAATGGTGTTTGTTATACTTGCACCATATTTCATTAGCTCCTGCCATTTCCCATCACAATCTCTTTGAATTGCAGAATGTTATTCAATTTAGTTACTATTTGGATTTCTTCCAGATCTATATGGCTCTAAGAACAGCACACAAAGTAACAGCATTGGCTTGTATTATTTTCGACAGCTCCCTTTGTTGTTTTCTGATGATGATAAATGTGTGGTGAAATAGCTGAGAATGTAATCAACAGTGCTGATTTTGTATTCACCTACATTACACTATATTATATCTTTTGCAGTTTTAGTAGTCCTTGTCCTTTTATGTTCTTGACACTGCAGTTGTTGCTATTATAAGGGCAATGTTTTTTTCTCACCAAAACCAAAGTTAAACTAGCAAACTTCTAAGTCTGTAGCAGAACAGAAAACAAAATTTACCCTCATTTTTCCCCGCAATTTTCTACAATTCCTGAAAAACACTAATGAAATAAGTGAAATGTAAGATAGAAAGATAATGTACACTGTGAATGATTGATTTGTTAGCAGACAGAGCAACATGAGTTTCATAAATGGGGATTTGCTTTGTATACATATAATATTGTAGCTTAAGTTGAGAAACTATGACAGCTCTAGCTTATTATTTGAAGTTTAAAGGAAACTCTCATCACTCAGAATCTTTGTTCTGGAGGTTTTTGTGTGATTCACCAGTACAAGGACATACTTAATAGCTTTGTAAGGTTATGTTCATAGAACTGGCCAAACAGTTTACATGAAGGATGTATCAAAGGGTTTTACACTGGACTAAAATTTCTCTCTGGTTTTAAATGCAGTTAATTAGGACTCACATATTTGTGTAGCTCATGTAAGTAACCATTTGACAAAACCTTATGCCAGTTCTGCAATAGGTGTAAGATTGAAATCCTGCCCTTCATTTATCAGTTAAATATGTAACTTGATTTTAATTTCTGTCTCAGCTTGCCTGCCTTTTTTTCTGCTGGTAGCTTATAAGTAAAATCTGTTTCTGTCAAACTAAAGAATTTAGAGACTGAAATGATATTAAATTGGGAAATAAAAATTTGTAAGGGGAAGGACACTCAAAAAAACTCAGTCCCATAGCAGTTTTGACAGGACTGTGCTGTTCAGTTTCTTGTCTTAGGCTGGGCTCTGCACAATGTCATGTTGCACTAGTGTGGGTTGCAAGGGCTGTATTTTATAGTAACTTCTCTAGACCAGCTGCAGAGAAAATTCAACTATAAAATTCAAATGATGTTTGTCATAAGCTTCTGCTCTTTCATCGCTACATTCGTGTACATGAAATGTAATATACTAGTGAGAATGTCCCCTGCCATGGAGCTGATTTTTATATCCTTTAAATTTACCACTAGCTTTACAGATGCCACAATCTCTTTTACTCCAGTTCTAGCAATTATAACATAATCTGTGCTAACACTGCAGATTACTAGGGCAATTTTGAAGATAAATGATCACATCTACATTTCCATCTGCTGGTCCAATCGGAAAAATGGTGAGAATAAAAACTACCCCTTATATTGGTGCATTTTGGTGCTTGTCTGGCAGTCTACTCAGTCAACTGTATTGGGCCATGCAAAGAGCAATTCCCATGAAGATATGAAGAAAGTTCCCAATTCCCCACCATCTTATGTCTTCATCTTACAACATTATAAAGGTCCCAGCATTTATATTTCTCTCTCTTTGGGAATGCTCCTTGACATGAGTGACATACAGGTTTTTCTGCTTAGCAGAAAGCTTTTCTAGATGTAAATTTGGCACTTTTCTGTTTGTACACCTGCCATAATCATAAGCTCTGGTCAGAGCCCTCAGTCAAGCCACTGCCACAGGCAGTCTGTCTTGTCCGAGCACTACAACAAAGCCAGGGCACTCCTTTTTCTTCTGGTTTTGTTGGTCAAAACTATACCCAGGTACCAGTTTGCAATAGACCAGGGTCAGCAAAAGAAACACATTCAGAACATGCTTAAATATCAGTTGATTTTAGAGCACAAACTAAACAGCCAAAACAAAACAAATACTTTTCTCTGTCACACCAGACAGACTTCTCCCTGTTTTCCTATTCCCTCTCTCTCTCTAAAAAAGCCTGATGAAAATTTTTCAAGAAAATTAGGTTTGCAAATCCCCTGAATATAATGGTATCAGGTCGTGCATAACTGCTCAGACATTTCTTATGTCACCAGGTGCAAAGTTTCATTCCGTTTAAATGTGTTTCCATTCATTGATTAGAAAACAAAAATATTTGGGAGATAAGCAAACTAGGAGAACAATGCAACTGTATTTTCAAGGGAATTATTTGCAGCACATTTCTACTAGTAATTATTTTTTGTTCTGGTTTGCAGCGCTTCTGCTTCTGGCATCTCATCTCCTTCACAGCAGCCAGCAATTGAATTAGAATCATTGCTGAACAGCAAGAAAAATCTGTCATAGGAGTCATGTTGACAGACAACTTTGTTCTGTTCTCATTTCTATTTTCTCTTTATTGTATTTACATCTGAAACTCCACACCTAGAAGTGAGCAGAAACAGACACAAATCATATTTGTCTAGCCTCTTCCTCCTTTGTCCTGCTTTTGTCTTTAATAGAGCTTGCATTCAGCCACTCGCATCAGGAGGAAATAGCTGGGCACCAGTCTTTACTACCCACTGTGTCTGGCAGCACGTCAAAACCCTACCTTTTCTCCAGCACACTGCTGTAGTGGTGCATGTCTATCATTATCACGCTGAATGACTAACAGGAGTAAAAGATGATCGAATTCTTCCTTCATGAATGCTGGTTGTCTCTGGGTTTGTGTATGGCACTTGTGCTTCCTGCTATGACGTTACAGTGCCAACAGCACCTAGTCCATGGGCCTGTCCTTTCAAGGGCAATCCATCAAAGCTGCTTTTCACATAAAAAGACCAAAACATTGCAGATAATGTGTAGTGGTTTTTTGTGGTTTTTTTTTCCTTAGATAAGCCCAATGTTTTACTATATAACTCGTTGTTTATACAATGCTTTCACAGACACAAGCAGGCAGCAAGCCTTTCGTAATGCTGATGGCTAATAAAAGCCAGTAATAGGGCATATTTCCCCCTGCCCCCCTCAATCCCACCCTTATGACAATGCATACCTTAAGATTATAAAAATATTGAAAGTCCTAAGGGCAAAAGAAATGGAGACAACATTAGTGAAATAAATGCACCTCTTTTTTTTTTGAACTGCAAAATATAAAGATTACCAAAGATTACATCCAGAGAGAAACACCCTCCAGAAGTTGATTGAGACAAGAAAACTGCACACAGCAAGTTTGATACAGCTCATGTTTTCCAGATTTAGAGTATTTACAGACAAAATTGCTTTTGAAACTAAAACCAAAACATTTCTGCTAACCTGCTTCTGCAGAAATCAGTACATCCTCTTTGCTCTGTAAAGCACATGTATGGAGGACCACTCAGCAGCTTCACTGACTGAAGCCAACTTATAATTAATTCACCAATGTCTTTTAATCTGTGGCACCTAAGATAAAAGCACTGCTGTGGAATGAGCTACAAATCCCTTTGCGGCAAGGATGGATCTG
This sequence comes from Apaloderma vittatum, assembly GCF_000703405.1. Classification (NCBI taxonomy): domain Eukaryota; kingdom Metazoa; phylum Chordata; class Aves; order Trogoniformes; family Trogonidae; genus Apaloderma; species Apaloderma vittatum. The sequence goes on along the minus strand of NW_009708360.1, from coordinate 131,154 downwards.
GCTCACTAAACATCCCACAGGTTCTTCTGGGGAAGCAAACCTTTGTGGGCTGGTGACTAGTTCTGATGCACACTGCAGTAGAGATCATACAGTGGCCCCGACTTTACAGCCCTGTATGTATGAATAATGCAGGGCCAGCCTCGCAGAGGCAGGAATGAGCTCAGTCATCACTGATGCCAGAGGATGAAAATCACCATGCCCAAAACACCACCTTTGCATTGTGGCTGCTCTTGGGAAGTTTCTTTCCCACTTCTGTCCCTCTTCTACAGAACAAAGACTACCACCATGTATTTAATAAAGAAGGAACACAACATGCTTCCTATCCTTACACATCCACAGAAAATATTTCTCATCTAGAACTGGTTTCACAGAATCACAGAATGTCAAGAGTTGGAAGGGACCTCGAAAGATCATCTAGTCCAGCCCCCTGGCCAGAGCAGGATCACCTACAGTAGGTCACACAGGAACGCATCCAGGTGGATCTGAATGTCTCCAAAGGAGACTCCACAGCCTCTCTGGGCAGCCTCTTGCAGTGCTCTGTCACCCTAACAGTGAAAACATTTTGCCTAACACTTTTGTGGAACCTCCTATGTCCCAGCTTGCACACATTGCCCCTTGGCCTGTCATTGTCCTGTCATTGGAGCCTGCCTGGCTCCATCCTCCTGACACTCACTCTTTGCATATTTATAATCATTAATGAGGTCACCTTTCAGTCTCGTTTTCTCCAAGCTGAAGAGACCCAGCTCCTTCAGCCTTTCCTCACGAGGGAGATGCTCCACTCCCTTCATCATCTTTGTGGCTCTGCGCTGGACTCTCTCAAGCAGTTCCCTGCCCTTCTTGAACTGAAGGGCCCAGAAATGGACACAATATTCCAGATGTGGAATATTGTGAAATATACAGGGCAGAAAAGAGGGGCAGGAGGACCTCTCTTGACCTACTAGCCACCCCCCTTCTAATACACCACAGGATGCCATTGGCCTTCTTGGCACATTGCTGGCTCATGGTGATCATGTTGTCCACCAGGACCCCCAGGTCCCTCTCCCCTACACTGCTCTCCAGCAAGTCAGTCTCCAACCTATACTGGTACATGGAGTTGCTCTTTCTCAAATGCAAGACTCTACACTTGCCCATGTTGTATTTCATCAGATTTCTCCCTGCCCAACTCTCCAGCCTGTCCAGGTCTCACTGAATGGCAGCACGGCCTTCTGGAGTGTCGACCACTCCTCACACTTTTTTATCATCAGCAAACTTGCTGACAGTGCACTCTATTTCCTTGTCCAGGTTGTTGATAATTATATTGAACAGCACTGGTGCCAGTACAGACCCCTGAGGGACTCCACTAGATACAGGCCTCCAGCTAGACTCTGCTCCACTGACCACAACTTTCTGACTTCTTTTCTTCAACCAGTTCACAATCCACCTTACTACCTGATTGATTATCCAGACCACACCTCCTCAGTTTAACTACGAGGATGCTCTGGGAGATGGTGTCAAATGCTTTACTGAAATCCAGATACGCACATCCACTGCATGGCCACCAACCATCCACCTGGTTATATCTTCATAAAAGGCTATCAGGTTGGTCCAATATGACTTCCCCTTGGAAAAACCATGTTGACTGCTCCTCTGGTCCTTGATATGCCTAGAGACAGCACTGAGGATAAGCTGTTCCATCACCCTTCCAGGGATGGAGGCGAGGCTGACTGGTCTATAGTTACCTGGGTCATCCTTCTTGCCCTTTTTGAAGACTGGAGTAACATTTGCTTTTCTCTAGTCCTCAGGCACCTCTCCTGTTCCCCATGACATAACCAAAGATGATGGAGAGTGGCCTAGCAGTGACTTCCACCAGCTCCCTCAGCACCCACAGGTGCATCCCATCAGGGCCCATGGATTTGTGGGTGTCCAGATTACCTAATTAATCCCTATCCAGTCCTCATCAACCAAGGCAAACTCCTCCTTTATCCTGACTTCCTCTGGGGCCTCAGGGCTCTGGGGCTCCTGAGGACAGTCTCCAGCAGTACAGACAGAGGCAAATAAGGCATTCAGCAACTCTGCCTTCTCTGTATTCTCTGTCACCAGAGCACCCACATCATTCACCAGAGGGCCTACTTGCCTTTGGTGTTAGTTTTATCTGCAATGTATTTGAAGAAGCCCTTTCTGCCGTTCTTGACCTCTCGTGCAAAGTTCAATTCCAAGGAGGCCTTAGCTTTCCTAGTTGCCTCCCTGTATCCTCTGAGCACAGTCTTATATTCCACTCAGGTGGCCAGCCCCTCCTTCCATGATTTATATACTCTCTTATTCCACTTGAGTTTGCCCAGCAGTTCCCTGGTTAGCCATGTGGGTCTCCTGGCTCTCTTGATTTCCTACCTGTTGGGATACACTGATCTTGAGCTTGAATATTAACCAACTACCCTGTCCCCTGGGATTTCCCCTAGCAATTGGTAGGGGAAATTAAAAAAAAATGAAAGAGGAATCTGAAAGCCAGGTCAAAATGCTCACAAACATGTGGTGCCCAATAGGCCTAGGCAGTCCTGGTGAGTGAAGAGTATCCTCACATCTATCATGACTATTCTTTGGAAAATTTAATTCAGTTTTGGTTTTTTATGAGACAACCCACATTTTTCAGCTCTCTGACTTGTTTGCACAAGCTTTGCAGATATAGGTTCTGCTCAATGGCAGCTGAAAGCAAATACTAATCCTTAAAGTAGAAGCTGAAGTTCTACATCTTAAGGAGATGTCTATTTGCACATAGTGGTGGTCATTCTACAGTCATATCTACATTTGTACAGTCAGAAGTCAAGAACAGTGTAAAAGATGAAAGTCAAACACTATGCAAAATTTATCCTCTTGCACAAAAACAATTTAGTGAAAGATCAAATGGTGAAAACTGGAAAATGCCATTTGATATTTATATGTTTATATTTGGTGAAGTATATTTTTTTCCTGAGCAGAATGTAAGATTCACTGGGTAGGAAAAAATGCTTTTTTCCGTCAGGAACAACAGTCAAATGCAGAAAGGAATTTTCTTTCTGGTGACAATGACAGCTCCCTAAAATGCATTGACTGTATTTTCTTTGAATAGGCACAGTATCTACTTATCCCCATGATATAACATATGTTAGGACCATTACTGACCCAGTTATTGATATCATGGGTAGATTTAGACAAAACTGGAAACTGCAACACTAAGATAACCACTAGTCTCGCTAGTCAGTCAGATCACATGGGAAAATGAGTGACATGGGCTTTGAGTACGTGATCCAGCTTTTTCATATTAACATAATTTCTTTTAGGATCATCTTTAAAGCCAGAGCTCCCTGATAATATGTGGAATTTTTCTTCTTTACTGTCCCAATTTACATGCTTTAAAGTCAGGCAGCGTGTGCAAGGTGTCCACTTACACACATCTGTGCACACACAGATATCCCAAGTTAAGCAGAAATAAGGTGTATGGAGATTTACACATGTTCATAGACCTATTCATGTATATGCAAAATTAGCCTAGATTGCACAGAAGTGGTTTTACAAAATCATAGAATTGTTTTGGTTGGAAAAGACATTTGAGATCATCAAGTCCAACCATTAGCGTGTGACTATTTTGAAACAAGAAAACCAATTAAAAAAAAAGTTCTAGAGCTCAATAATGTAGCTTGTGATGAAGTGTGGTTGTAGAAAGCCATGAAGATAGTTAACTTTTATTACTTGATAAAAGTGAGATTATAAATAATTGTACTCGTTGAAATCTCAGTGAGAACCAAGTGAAAATATTTTTTATATTGACATTTAGATCATACACAAAACTGAAAAGGGTTTGTACATATGCATGGAGAGGGAACGTTGTAGTAAATATCTTGGATACAATCATTGAAAGTGTTGTTGCAAAAGGTATAAATTATCTGTTACTATAGACAATAATTCTCATTCCCTTGTCAAAGCCATTCAACTGGGTGTTTCTACCTTGTAACTTCACAAATTACTTTGTGTAAGAAGAGATATCATTCATCTCCAAATCCCATTACATCAGTATGCCACCCAAACTTTCTCTAATAATATTGAAGTGATTTGTCCTTTTCCCTTTTGAGTCACAACGTTTATTACCAGATGAGTATAAAAGCAATTCACATTCACATGCTACGTTTTCCACTCGGTTTTGTTTAACATATGTCGATGTCTTTAAAATGCAGAGAAACTACCACTAAGAAATAGCTGGCCCATGGGACTGGAAAGGCGATCTGAAGGTTTGCCCTGCTGAGTCACTAGCTGTGTATCCGGCTTATGTCTCTGGTTAACAGTAAATTAAAGTTACTGCCATCTGACAGGTGTGCAGCAGCCTATGTAAAATGAGTTGGTGTACAGAGCACTGCTGTTGGTGGGCAGGTGTCTGAACACACCAGCCCACGCACGGCTAGAGCAGTCTCAGGAGAGAGCTCAGAAATGGCCCAGACAGGGAGCATGATCTGCGCTTTCGCTCTTACAGGTGGTCCCTTCTGCTTTGCAGTTGAAGTGCTTGGGCAGTACCACAGAGTAAACCCAGGACTTCACTCCATGTGTGGTACTCCTAAATAAGCACTTCCACTTTCACCACCAGCAGCTGGCTATGTGCTGCAAGTTAATTACTTCGCATCTGAAATTAAAAAAAAAAACAACCAAACAAGAAAAAATAACTATTGCATAATTATCTAAATATTACATCCTGGTAATCTTAACAGAAAATTAAATATAAAAATCTAGATCAGGGATTAATTGTGGGAGACCATCCTGCCTGTTCTCTTTCACTGTCGGAGCAGCAAACACCTCCTTGCTGCAAGAAGCCCAGAGACAGCTTCTTTACATGCTCCCTGTGGGAAGCTGGATGCCTTCAAAGGAGTCAGAAGGGAAAAATGCAGGAGGCATTCTGGCTCTGCTTCCTTCTCTGCTGTGGCCAACAGTGCCAGGAGGACTTGTTCGTAAGAAATGAAAAGTAATTCCAAATTGATCAGATGAAGAAGAGCACAAAAATCCAACCAAAGAAAGATCAATTAAAAAATGGAAAAATTTTACTTTTTCGAACTCCCAGAAACTGTAAAATATCATTGTAGAAATAAGTAATGTTTCCTTACTTGGAATTATTTACTTTCTCTTCATTTATTTCTACTAGAAATACAGTTGAAAGGAAAAGTATTTGAACCTTTTGGAATTTCATGGTGTTCTGCATTAATTTGTCATAATGTGATCTAACCATCATCTAGGTCAAGAGTATTGACAAATATAATGTGCCTAAAATAATAACAAATAACAAAACCAATTCTGATCCTCCATGTTTTTACTGAACACACTTACTCAGCACTCAAAATGCTAGTGGAGAAAATAAGTAAATGTTGGTAATGAGACCAGTTTCACGTACATGAGAGAAAAAAGTTAAAAACAGAGAATCAAACTCATACTTCAGAAAAACAGGAGATAACTGGGCAAGCAACAGTATTTCACCATGGGCAGGTTATATGAGTGATTATGGAGACAAAGTACAGAAAGAAGGTCAGAAAACATTGGCATACAAATTGTTTTCATTAAATGGTCAAAAAATAGTGAAAAAATAAAATCAGCTTTATGCCAAACTGATATGTCTTTCTTGACTGAAAAAAAATACTTTGTCTCAGGATTGTTACATTTGGATTTTCTTCCCTGTAATTCAACTTAGTTTATAATAATCAATGGGAACAGCTATTTTAAGAATCAAATTAAGCATTATGCATAGTCCAAGACAACCCACCCCAGTCAGAATTTAAGGAGTTTCCCTCATCTCTGTCTGAAACATCTCTGCCTGAAACATCTCTGCCTTTCTTAAAGTAATTATTTAACTATTTGGAACATAAGTCTTTTGATAGAGAAATCATATGTTTGCATGCAGGTCATTTCTTGAAACTGCCAGGTACGAGGCGCCAGATTAGAGGTTCGTTTATCCCATCCACTCTGTCAATTTCTGTGCTTTTTTCCAAAATAATGGTCCTGTTAAAATTTCTGAAACATATCTGTTTTTTCCAACCTGTGATTTCTTAAAAGCATTTTCATTCTGTGTTTTTATGCTTTCAGTCTTTCATAGTGTATAAGGTAGCTAAGCAAGTCCAATTACCTTGTTAAGAGTTTCGATAAACTTATTCTCCAAAGCAACATCTTTCTTAAACTCTAATCTTGACTGTTCCACTATTCTGACAGTTGCCATTGTGCACTACAAGAAGAATTAGGTAATTGTATCTAATTGTGTTCTCCCTGACTGTTGTTTAAACAAGTAAAGCCTTTCAGTTGTTGTGGAAAGTATTAACAGCAGACCTTTGCTGACCTTCCAGAGCCATTTGGGAAAACTTGACATTACACAGCAGCTTACTCAAACAAGCTATAATTAAGTTGAGAGCGGAGTGACACCACTTACACGAGAAAACTAAGTATGGCCATTTAATCCAAAAATTACTTAAGGACTCCTGGGAGCACAAAAGTTTACCTCTACTAAAATAATTATGTTTTGCCATTAGATGAGGAGAGGGTACAAATGGAATATGCATGTTCTTTTCAACATCACTGCCCTTCACTGCTTTACCAAAACTGGTAGGGGCGAAAGAAAGACCTTTCAAACTAATGTTTTGCATTCAATTAGGTAGAAGCATCTGCTTTGCCTTTAAATAATCTGCCAATCATTCACATGGTAGACAAATTCTGACTGCTGCTGTGTACCCGGAAGTCCCTAGGGCTAACTGAAGCATAGAGGCTTTGGCCTTCTGAGGCTCAGGACAACAGTGCTTTATCCCTGGCTTAGCCTCTTAATCTCTTCTCTACTCCCTCCTTCACCTTTCTTCTCACTATCTTACTCTCATAGCAAATATTTGTTGATAGTTGACTCTGGAGTCAAAATGTGCATTGCATAAACTGCAAGATAAGTGTTGAAAATAAGAACAGTCTAAAATTTACAACAGTCTTGTCTAAAATATTATGCATTTATGTTTATGGTAAGGTTATTTAGGAAATGCTTCACACACATTCCTCCTTTTACAAAATTCCTACTTTAATATTCTCAAAACTCAAACATATAAAATTGTTCCTGAACTATACTGTAGTCTGTGTATCTCTTCTAGCTCTCTCTGAAATATTAAATGAGGAGTTTAAAAAAAAAAAATAGGCATCAAAGATTATCCCCTTCACTTACAGATTCAGTAGTATCAACTTCCCAGATTATTTCGTTGCACCAGACACAATCTCTCAATTCAGAACTGCAGGAACCAGCCATACTACCCAACTGGCCGGGTCTTTTTTTTATATTCTTCTCATGTTTTCTGCTTTAACGGTCATGCCAGCTTTTAGGCCTCTGATCTCCTTCCCAAAGGCCTTCTTCTGTGCATCCTCATGCATGCAAATGACTACAAATCTTTTTGCTTTCAGCATATTTAAATTATTCCTAGAAAATTTCGCTCCTTCAATATTGTCTATAATATTCTAGAATGCAGTCTTAAAATATTCTTCATGTTCTACACCCTATGGCTAGATATACATCCAAAAATAAGAAAGACCTACAGAAACGAGCTAAATGCTGACAAGTTGAGCATCTGACTAATAGGAGTAGATAATAATATTCCTGTAATTAAGGATTTTTTTAACACCTATACACGTGATTTGACTTACATCTCTTTTCAATTATATGTATAGTATATTCCCCAAGCATCATTGCCATTCACTAATATGTACCAGTACATAAATGGTAGCTGCCAAGAAGATGAAAACTCCCTTTTTATAAGGAGTCACACGAATAAGAGAAGGGGTAATGGGCACCAGTTGCTCCTGAAGAAATTTGAGTTGGACTCCAGACGAAAATGGCCATGAAAGCAACCAGACACTGGAATAGTGTTCCAAGAGAAGTGTTGGGTTCCCCAACCTTAGACAGTTTGAAGGCTCAGCTTGACAGAGTGCTGGACCGTCTCATTTAAACTGTATTTCTTTACCTAAAAGACTTGGGCTAGATGATCACTGAGGTCCCTTTCAACTCAGTAATCTATGATTCTATGATAATATCCAGACTGTAAGTAGAGAAATCTCTCTTCCCTGTTTGCTCAGTGAGGTACTCAGCACAAAGTCATTAACAACAAACACCCATTTACTAAACATCTGCAGATCAATATCCAGAATGATTTCTTCTATATTTCAAACTACATCTAAACACATTATGTTTGTAAGAAAGTACAGAAAACCTAGAGGGCCACTGAAATTATCAAGATGATTTTGAAAAGCTCTTAATTTCATAGTAGTACTCCCACTACGATTGTTGTAACACCACTGAAATATATCCTCTGAAGGTCATTCATCCATACAATTTAGGTGTCTGAAATCATAGAGTGTGAATGAGGGAGTTAGTTTTCCTATTGCTCCTCCATATTCTTTGGCAAAGGTAAGATCTTCTGGATGACAATTCAGAACAAGTCCCTCCAAGCGTCTGTGTCCTTCAAATCCCTCTCAAGAAAGTCCAAAAATTCATGTATACCAAAATCAGGCTTTTTGAATTCTCCTTTGAGACTACCACTTGCAAAACTGCAGTATTTCAAAAGGCAATAAAAGAGAGTAGATGAATTTGGGGAATTTTTTTTCTTTTAATCCAAATTTGTTCCATTGTAAGAAGGTTTTTGCAAACACATTCAACCAAAACAGGTTGGAAGTAAACCAATTTTATTTTTTTTTCTAAAGATATAATCAGAGTATGAAATGCTTTCAAATTCCTACAAACCAAACAGCAAGAGAACAGATTCACTTTAATGGATCCAAGACCAACCCTTTCTCTCTAATTAAAAAAAAAAAAATACATAGTAACCTAGCAAATCAATATAAAGTCCCATTAATGGTCGATCTGTTTGTGAGTTATTCTTTAATGTTACACCTTTCGATACACAGTAGGAGCAGAGGATTAGAGATAACTTTTCTATTTTCCAGAATTATTCTGGTATTGTATTAGATGAAAAAATTTTCACTGGAATGAAAATTTTTTAATTCAGTCAAAGAGCCATCCAGAACAGATCTCCCCAAAATACTTTTGTTGTTGAAAAATGCTATTTCTCAACACTAGAAGGTTCACAAGTTTTTATTAAGTTCAGGAAAAAGGTTATCTGGTAAAGAAGAATATACACAAAGTGAGATAACAAGTAATAAATGTCCTTTGCATAAAACATGGCTGGTAAACAGGGCTCACCTGGGATGCAGAACTGGACTTTATGCAGAAGGGAAATAAATCTAGCTTTTCTGCATTTCAGGAAAGTGTCCAAACCTGCAGTCTACATAAGACAGCCTCTGACACTCATGCAAACTCTTCTCTTTATTTCAGTTCATGGAGCAGAACTATTGCTCAATAGCAGAACAATTGAATGTAGGTTCCTTCCTCCACTGAGTATCAGGTTATTTGGAACACAAATCAGAAGTTATAGTGAAAAATTAAGCAGTAGGCTACCATTTAGACATGCTAAGCTCAGATATCCAAGTTGGGAGAGACTTGAATACAGTAATCTCACAACCTGACTCCCATTACTTGAAATTCTGGAAACATAATCCTGTCTTAAATTTTCCACATCCAAGTTTCTGGAGCACTTATTTTATACCCTTTCAGTTAAATATTCTGTGAAACCTCAAAATGATTTGTGATATTTCATCTGACATTTCATTTGAGGTTCCAGTTCTATCTATAGTGTCATGAAATTTCCAGAAGTATCTACACTCAGTATCTACGAAGACAACTGAATCAGTTCACATTGTGCTTGCAGAATCCCACAGAATTGACTGGATTTATACTTTTCTGTGGAGATGAAAGTTTTTAAGAGATTTAACCTTCATGAAGTTCAGATGAAATCTACAGTCTAATAAAATAAGATGCCATTACCTAAAGGAAATTGAATTCACTTTCTGATAAATGCATTAAAGTCTTACATTTGTTTTTTACCCAAAACAATCTAAAAGTAGTTTCTTCTCTTTCCTTTTCTATAATGGAAGATTATATTGTTCAGCATATCAGAGAAAAATACCGTAAATATATTCCATTTCTGTCTTACTCCTTTGATTTTTTTCCCCCTAAAAATCACCCAATTACTTAATCCTTATGTTATTCATGGCTTTAATAATTCAAAAAAGCATTTATAAAAGATAAAACAAACAAACAAACCATAAAACAGAAGTAAGTCTTTCTGACAAGTATGAACTAGAAGAAGGGAGAGAACTTTTGCTTTTAAACGACAGATTATTATGTAGATACTTTGTATGTTGTTTGTTTTATGAAAGGCCTGACACCTTTGGTAGAGAAAGAGAATTAAAGCTCACTGTAAATGTCTCTCTTAATACTTCTGGCCTGTCAAATTAAGAAAACTGTTCTAAGCAGTGAAACTGAGTTGTGTCATGGCTGCCCTTCTCTGTTGTGCCTTGTACAAGCTATCTTGAGAAAATAGAGTAACCTTTGGTCCAATACGAATTATACCTAAAAGGATGGAGGCAACTCAAATTAGAGAGTGGGATATAAACTAAGAGCTTTACCATGCATTTTCTTTTTATAATATTCAACTCACAGACACTGCGCGAGGTTTAAGATAAATTGAGCAAGAGGAGTGTTAGCTCCAAAGCAGGAGGACAACAAAGACAGACTGAGATATTGTCCACAAGAGGAATTTTTCTTAATTGTAAAAATTCCCTAACAGATTTTTGTGAACATTTTGTCACACCAAACAGCCTACTGAGGATGTTACAGAAAGCAGGTTTTGCTATAGCAAAGGGAGGGCACTGACATTTCCTGCTTAGGTGGCCTACAGTACCTGCATGGTGTACTCACCAGCAACCGACCCTGAACATCCAGACATGCCAGACAACAAAATAATTTCCTATACATGCTGGTTTTGTCTAGGACAGAGTTAATTTTCTTCACAGTAGCTAGTGTGGGGCTATGTTTTGGATTTGTGCTGAAAACAGTGTGGATAACAGAGAAATGTTTCAATCCCTGCTGAGCAGCGCTTACACAGAGCCAAGGCCATTTCTGCTCCTCGTCCCGCCAGAAAGGAGGTTGGGGGTGCACAAGAAGCTGCGAGGAGACTCAGCTGGGACAGCCAACCCCAACTGGACGCTCTATACCATATGATGTCATGCTCAGCATATAAAGTTGGGGGAAGAAGGAGGAAGGAGGGGGATGTTGAGAGTAGTGGCATTTGTCTTCCCAGGTCACCATTACAGTGATGGAGTCCTACTTTCCTGGGAATGGCTGAACACTTGAAGATGGGAAGTGGTGAATGAATTCCTTGTTTTACTTTGCTTGTGTGGGTAGCATGAGTTTTCTGACTGTTACCGTTCCAATTCTCTCCCCCAGCAAGCAGCTGGGTGGGGCTCAGTTGGCAGGGGGAGTTCAGACACAACGTTATAGAAACTTGGGAATTGAAGCAATTGAGTTTAGATCTGCCAAGATGAGCAACATGGATCAAAAATAACTTACTGGTAGCAACAAATAACATGCCCTCTTTGACAATCAATTCACTGTTATCAAACTAGTTATGGTTACTAAAAGCCAAATGGTCTTAATCTACAGCTATCGTTATATTGTAATACCAGTGGGTTTTTCCCCAACACCTCAAATTCTTTACTTATGCCCATGTTACTAGGCAAAAAAAATAAATAAACTCAATGTTTCCGTCAAGACTTTGGTAGGAAAAATGTCAGTGCCTAAATATTTCTGTCATTTGTATTAAGATTTCAGATTTAACTTCTATTACCACTTCTGTGGTATACTGAAAGGGAAGAGTAGAATGAGGTTTAACTTTCTACATATGATACAGGGGAGCTGAATGGTGCCCAGCTTCCTACTGAATCGATTAACAGGATTCTTTTTTTTGTATGTCAAATAAATTCAGTTCTGCACAAAATTGAATTGCATCAACTTATTTATTAAAACTCTGTATTTTTCTTCTCTACTGTAAGGGGCATAGTTACATGGCATGAAACTAGGCATTGCTAAAATTAGGCACTAGATAATAAAAGGTATTGTACAAACCTATCACTCAAAGGTAACTTAAACATGTTCGTAAAAACTCCTTATTTTATGTGAAATATTGTGACCTTTCATTTAACAGTGGTGCCATAACAGTTGTTCCATGTTGTGTAAGAAACATTACTACATGTCTCCATGTAACTCAGTTCACGCCAATCTAAATATTTGATACAATACTTTACAGTTTGGGGTTTAACATTAGTTTTAAATTCCCTAAACTAATAACTGAATCTTTAAAACTCACAAAATAGTTACCCAAGCAGAAAACACCTTAAAAGCTCTCCAAAGTTGGGAATAAAGCTTTGTTAAATACAACTGTTCTTACACGATGGATGTACTTACCATAACACCTATGGGATTAAACTACTACTGCTCTCTTGAACAATTCCCCAAGTGGAAATACATAATTCAGTACACCAAGGTATCTCAAAATATATTTTCTTACAAGTTTGTTAGTATCTACCATCTCTAGCAGCATTCTTAGTGGGAAACACCTTTGTCTGTCTTTAACAAAAATGACATGATTTAATTTAGAAGGTTTATATAAATATAATAAAGACAATGTCTAGTGTCCAGAAAAATTTGTTACTGGCTTCCATACAGCAGTGCCTTTAACAAACCAAGCAGAAAGGCTTGGGCAGAATGAGGGTTTTAAACAATTTCCAATTCTAAGTTTAAGTTGAGTCTCTTTGGTTCATATATTACATTAGCATATTAGACATTAGAAAGTTCTTTATGATGAGGGTGGTGAGACACTGGAACAGGTTGCTCAGAGAAGCTGTGGATGCTTCATCCCTAGAAGTGTTCAAGACCAGGTTGGATGGGGCTTTGAGCAACCTGGCCTAGCAGGTGTCCCTGCACATGGCAGAAGGGTTGGAACCAGATGATCATTAATGTCTCTTCCAACTCAAACTATTCTGTGATTCTATGATCAGGAAAGTCTGTTTGAAAAAGTTCTGATTAAGGACATGTCAAAGAAAAATATATTCAGGCAGAGAATTTTTTCAAATTGAAATAAAATTTCATTCACATGTATGCTCTATAGCTGTAAGAGGAGCTAATCTGGAAGAAAAATAGTAAATCTTGCATTCAGAAAAAATACAAGTCATCAAATGTCCTGACCAAGACTGCATACGGAATCCAAAAGCAAATTAATTCTTTATTTTTTTTGTGAATATCTTCCCAGTTATGGCTGCTTTATGCCAGCAGAAATATTCCATGTGAATATCATGAATCTGTGTTCACTGACAGCATGAAATTTTCCCCGTAATTTCAGTTGGCTTTGACTTAGGTTCTAAACTAGAATTGCCATGGTGGAATATATTTTTCAAAGTTGCATGGCACCCTTCTGCGACATTATCTCTAATGTTTCAACCTTTGGCAGGGAAAAAGTAAAACAACAGTATTTGAAAAAAACCTAAAGGGGTACATAAGAAAGAATCTGATTTCGTGTCTACGTATTTGTCTTTAAAACACTGCTCCTTACTGCAATTCTTTTCAGAATGTGTTTGTAAAGCATGAAGATACAAGCAGTTTCCTACACAGTATAAATCCTGACAGTGCTTCCCTGCAGATCATGCTCCTTCCTATTCACAATCTTGCACAGTAATGAACAAAGTAGTTTCTTTTTGTTTTAACACGAAAGAGAAAATATTTTGCATATTTATTCTGGCATTTTACATTTGTGTCTCTAGTCTCCCTAAAAATGGAAACAGTGAAGATATATGACTTCCTACTTTAATCCTAACACATTGTAATATTGTCATAGTATTGTAGTGTTTTGTTGATGTATGTGTAGAAATAGAAATTCAATTCCACTCTAAAAGCTGTGGGAAAGGGAAAATACTTCACATGGGTAGGTCATAAACAAGTGCTTGTCATGGTTAAAATAAAACTTTTTCCATGACCATATATTTCTCTTCTATTTCAACATACTGTAGCCCAACTAAAGAGCAAGCAGCAAGACTCAGAATAGAAAAGACTTTTAGACATATTTCATTTACTTCCCTTTTAACATGAAGGTATCTTAATTTGAAAGAAAATAACATCCCAAGTGCCTTTAAAGAAAAAAATTTAATTCTGCAAAGCTTGTTAAACACAATCTACACCACAGGTGAGGCTTGCCAACCCAATCTGACAGGCATTTAAAAAAACAACCAAACAAAATAAAAATAGGGCATGCTTCCTACTAAAAAAGAGGGGTAACTGCTCCTGTCCTTTGTGCTACACACATGTGGAGCATTTGGAGCCTGCAGTATCTTCCATCTCACAGGAGCTGTTACTAATTATTCATTACTAATAACTACTTCTAGGGACCCTAGGATCAAAGACTGGACCAAATACTGTTCCCATATCTGACAGACTGCAGAGCCCACTACAACCCTTCACACTTCAAAGCAGCTGTGGGATGTGGAAGGTTGACAAGGGCTGCAGAATCACAAGGTTTTGCCATTGCCTCCTTCTGCCTTCCGATTTTTTAGATGGCCCTTGTGAGGAGTGAGGGATTCGGAGCTGATGGAATTGCAGCAGGCAGTTGCATTTTAGTAGCTTTTAGGGGAGAGGGAGGCAACTTTTGCTTTACCATCAGATGCGTACTGTAGGACCTTTTTTCCCCTCTTTTCTTTCCTCACATTTCTTACAGAAGCATCTCCAAACACCATCCAGTATGTGTATTGGTAGGACTTCTCAAGTACCACTTTATTACCAGTTCATGCTGTTGTCAGAAACAGCCAAGGACAGTGAGGAAGGGGTGTCTATATGTCAGAGGCACACTGTCCCACCACGTTTCCTTCCCACAGGAGAAGGCACTTGGATTCTCAGCAGTGATTCTAGGACCAGTTTAGTACTGGGAAGAGGGACCTCCCTCATGCAGGACAGATTGTGGAAGTACGTTTGTCTTGAAAGAACAAGTTCAGTTCTTAGTGATGTTAAGTTAACACATATGCAGCCTGGTTAAACCACACTCTTAAATCTTGTCTGTCTTTCTTCACCATCTGTGACAAGGTTTTTCTCTTTGAAACTATTAGGAGAAGTTGACCTTTTGTGCTTACATGCATTTCCTCTGTTGAGTTTTTAGACTCATCATCCTATCATGTCACTGCTTTCCTAAGGAGAGCTACAGTATATAAACAGGCAAGCTTAAAAGAAGATCCTTCTGATCTATTTGACAATGTCTTCTTTGATTATATGAGAAGACTTGTAAGTTTTCTACTCCTCAGAATTTAGCTGAGTTGAAGGTACTGAGCTATGTTGTTTAATGATTTCTAAAGGAGCTCTGATTTAAAGACTGGAATAACCGCAAAGTTTGGAAACATCTGGTACTAATCTAATACCTACTCTAATCTAAAAAGCCTGATTAAACACTGCAACAACAGGTGGTGCAAACACTAGTAAGTCAATTTTAATAAGAGAGGTCAACACCTTCAACTCCTCATTTTTCTTCCCATACGTACTAATAAATTCCTCTTAACAGGTGTAGGTCTAGGATGTGTAATTACATTGTTCTAAGCAAAGGGCTGGTAGTTCTATGTTAAAGATCTCTTTTAAAAAGAAAAGGAAAAAGTCTTCCAACGTTTGAAATGTCATCCCTGACTTCCTCCACTATTCTCTTTTCATGTGTTTTTTTTTCATGTCATATTATGGGTACCAGACTGGGAAAAGTACCACACACACTGCTCAGTACTTCTCCAGGAAGAAAAGTTTTTTTCTGGATTTACTACCAAGTCATGTCCAGCATGTTCTAAACTTCAGTCTTAAATAGTACAAAAATGCAATTCCTTCTTGCATTCAATGGATACCTCTCTTATTTCTACAAGAAGGTTCTGCCAGTGGCTCTCAAAAGTACATCAGTCTCCATTTCTGCCTAAGATTTATATATCTACTCGGGGAGGGGAAATTTTTAAAGTCTAGGACAAGGGAATAAAAATAACAAACACTGGAGCAGTACCTGACTCTGAAGGGAGAGCCCTGACAGAATATAAAGTGTTTAAATACTTCATATGTCGCATGTTTTATTTTTGTATTCTTTGTGTGGTATTCTTAATGTTCTTTGTAATAATGTAATACTGGGACATAGTTTTCTTAGCACCTGAATTGAAAATGACACTTCAATGTACTAGTTTGAGCACAAACCAGGTGAAAGAGGATAAAGATGTTCTAAAGAAAGCAAGATCTTCAGGCCAAAGGGTATGTTACTTGACTAAAGGCTTCCTATGCCTTTTACTGTCTACAAGGGCTTTTATTTCCCTGCTACATGGGCTATTTATACAAGAAATCCCAGACGGTTATTTATTGTGGAAATAAGAAATAACAAAGCAAAAAATATCACGGGAGTGTTCAATGTAACAATCAAAAAAAGAAAACAGCAGTGTCTGAATCAATAAAGAAAAACTTTGTCCTCCACTGCACTGTATAGGGGTTGGAAGGTCTAGTACAGAAGCAAATAAGCTAATAATTATTCTGCAGGGACAGGAGTCTGAATAATTCCTTATTCCAGCTGTTTGGCCTCACTGAGGTGGTTATGGCAGAGGAGTGATTCTGAAAACTAAGGAAGCAATAACAAACCAAGGCACATTTACAGCGAAACATGAGAATATACAGAAAAATTCGGCTCCCCTGAGGAATAGCACAGACCAGTTACAGTCCTCTGAGCCAGTCACAGCCCTGGGGAGAGGGGGGACCCATGAGCTATACTGCAACAGGGATGACCCCAGAACAGGCAGCCTCTCACAGGGAGAGCATAAGAGCACTTTCAGCATATTGCTGTGACACATTTCCAGCCAGAGCAAGTACAGAAGAAGTCTTGTTCTTGACATTGCAACCCACCAACAGAAGGAAAAATAGGTTTGCTTTCCTGCCTCCCATTTGTCCAGCAGTGCCAAGAGGCACAGCACACACTCTGCATGTGTTGGCACGTGGTATCTAGTCACTTTTGTTTCCATTTTGTCCATTCTGAAAATCTAACTGAGTAAGTACCCAGTAAATTCCTCCACCCTAGACTGCTACACACAGGCCCAGCCATATGCAATCTCTTTTTCTCCAAACCATGAGGGCTGTTATTAATCAAAGCCTGTGCCAGGACATCTTCCACTTGATGCCTTAAAATTGGGAACTTGACCCTAATAGTTCAGGATCAAGTTGGGTTGCTTGGATGAAACTGTGTGTGCTTCAAATCATTTAAAAAGAAGTGATGTTCCAGTTCTAAATGATCTCTCTTCAACGCAGAAACATCAAAAAATGCTCTGTGGAAATTCCTCTGGATTCAGTCCTACATTCTTTTAGCACAGCTGGGTATCTGCTTTCTGACCAGGAAGTCTTTTTAGTTCTAAGAGTCTTTTAATGACTACTTGCTGTAGAACTACACAGTCTTCTGTTTATTTATTAATTATGAATAATTAGAAAGGATATTCCCAGGAGAAAGAGCTTTTTTCCAAGGTGGATATTTTAAGAACATTCATTTTTATATAAAACCCACTAAGTAATTCTCATTCAATCTATTCTGACCTAGAGCTTGGGGGTATTTAGAAAGGCCTACGTAGGCACTTTTAGAAGAACAACATAAAACAAAATATGACATTTGAATTCAATAAATAAATAATTACACACACATATATATATATATATTTCCACCTGGGAATTAGTTACACTAAATTCCAAATAGTAAAATTAAAATACATGGTTTAATAAAAGTTTGATTAACATTTCTTTTTCCCAATTCCTATACACCACTTGTGGCCTCAAGGAAACTTATAGCTTTTACTCCATTTAATTACATAGATTTAGGAAAGCTATTACCGAAACAGAACCTTCATGGTTTTCATATTGATGTAATGGTGTTATTATTGATTTAGCTTATTCCTTTGAGTTTATGATAAGAATGATTTTCTTCCTCATCTACACTTCCTTACCAGACAGGAAGGAAAATAAAACCAAACCAAAACACGCCACCCAACTCTATACAGAACTCAGATGTTGCAAGAAGGATTTTTCTTTCCTATCTTACGGCCAGAAGGAAGGGGAGAGGAGAGGGAAAGAAAGGTTTAGCATAGGTAGAGAAAAAACGCAATTACTTTTCTAGATACTCCTCAGTAACTTTACAGCTGCAAGAGATCAAATTATTAGCAAAAACACAAGAAAACATCCTTTTTCTTAAGAATATGGCCATATAAGTTGTCAACATGACTAATGTTATGGCACAATAGCTGATGTAAGAGCAAAAGATATTATTCTTCCACTTTAAAAACCTGACAATCTAAAAGATAAGTATCTTTTTCACATGATTAAGAGATTATTCTTCCAGTGAAGACATTTAGAAATGTTTTGTTCAGTCAAAATAAAAAATACTTCTGTTGTGCAAACCAAATGCACTTGAAGCATATCATCCCACAGGAAATTTTAGAAATTTCATTGACTGGAAAAAGAAAAAAAAAAAGAAAAAAACCCCCACAAAACAGATCAGTGCTATGAATTAGAAAGGTCTACAACCAACTTTGTACCTTTGCTGTATAATGGGTCCATTTTGACTGCTATTTCCATCTTGCTAGTTATACAGAACCAGATTTCTGATAGGTTTGGTCAAAGAGGAGTTGCCAAAAATATAGTTACGGATAGTTTCTTATGGAAGTAGATTATAAATTACACAATTTCATGCCACACTGTGCTGCAGATGTCAGAAGTTTCATGTCTCTAAGAAGAAATCTAGACCAAACGAATGGAAGAAAAATTAATCAAGTACCATTAAAGACAAAGATAAAACGTCTAGCTCAGCACACCTCTGAAGGCTATGGTGGAAAAAAAAATACATACTTTCTGTGATGCTTGACTTTAAAGAAAGCATTCAAGCAGCTGTGTGCTTGTTTTCAAAAGATGAGGATTTGATTTTAAATAAAATAATATGATTCTTTTGTCATTATTTAACATTTGGTCACCTGAATCAGCACATAGTTGAGTCTTTTCTGCTAGGTTGATCCACCACTTGTTCTGGATGTCTCAAAATTTCTCTTGAAGCTTACTGCATGTAAGAAAAAAGGCTGCTTTTCTTACATGGCAAGATGGCCGAGCGAGGTGTGCTTGGTGAGCGTTTCTCTTCTTTGTCAAGAGTTCTTGGATGTCTTGATTGTTTTCATCAAACCATCTTTGTTTTTCTTGGAGGAGAACCCTAAAGTTTCTACAGAAGGCTGGAGGATGCTATTTTTAATATGTTACAAAGCGCTTCAGGAGAGGGATCTATGAGATGGTCTTCAAGTCCAGTTGGAAGGTTTACCTGAAAGCTGTCTCCCACTGTAGCTGTTTGAAGATTGTTCACTTGGAGCCTCGTGCTTGGAATGCCGCCCCTCTTAGGTTTGGGCTTAAAGTGGAGGTTAAGTTTGCATCGCACAAGGCGACGGTCTATTTGACATTCTGCTCTAAGCATCACTCGGGACTGACTGTGTGACCAATGTTACTGTCCTTGAATGGGCAGGAGTCACCAGTATTGAGGCCATGCTGCTGAGGACACAGCTGCGCTGGGCAGGGCACGTCTCCAAGATGGAGGATCACCACCTCCCTAAGGTTGTTCTCTATGGTGAATTCACCACCGGCTGCCGCAAAAGAGGAGCCCCAAAGAGGAGATACAAGGACTCTCTGAAACAATGCCTCAGTTTTGGCCATATTGACTACCATCAGTGCTCCACTCTGGCCTCCAATTGGGAGACGTGGAGACACACCGTCCATAACGCCGCTACCTCCTTTAAGAATGCACGTAGAATTAGTCTCAAGCACAAAAGACAACGCAGAAAGAACAGTGCCTCACCAATACTGCCTAAGGAGACTTTCCGCTGTGCCTTTTGCAACCAGACTTGCCCATCCCGCATCGGCCTTCTTAGCTGTCAGCGTCCTTCTAGCAAGTTTGGGTAGAGCCCTTCTCATATCTTCGTTCTTTAAGCCTAGCCATGATGATGATGATGATTTAATATTTAAATTCACTCTGAGATGTTATTGTACATTTCACTACATTGCTCAGCAAATATCTGAAAGCCAAGTGCCTTTCGTGAATCTGTAAAGATGTAAAAGAAGCCAAATAATTAATTTATTTCTTTCTTAGGGTAAAGACATAAACAAAAAGACAGGGTGGACTCCATATCTCTAACTAGTGTCAGAGCCTAACTGGTGAAGGCTCCAAAATCCCCCAGTGAGTGATTCAACAGATTTTACTTTAATGGTCTAATTACTTAAGTATTTAATCTCAAATGGTCATCTCTGTTCTCTTTATAGTCAATGGAGGGACCAAGGCAACCCTAGAAGGAACTTAACTGTAAGGAAATTAAAAGAGCAGTTGCTAAAAGTACTTGTCCACTGATTACATGGGTGTTTAAATAATGGTTTGAGCTGAAATTATAATTTCTGGACAACAAGAATCCAGTGAATAGATCCTGCCATTATGTCTCCTTTCATACCTAGTGCTCTCCAAACTGCTTAAGGGAGGGTTGTCTGCAGGTACTGCACCAGGATCTGACTCAACGCTTAATGACACCATGGAAGTCTTTAACGAGTGCAGGGTGAGACTCAGACTGATGTAGAATCCATGCCCAAGTGCCTGCAACTCCCTTATGTGAAAAAGAAAAATCTTAGTCATTATCCCTTATGAGAGTGATACACAGCCTCTTACAAACTGAAAAGCCAATGCACATTTCTAATGCAGTCTCAAAAGCAGATCATTATGTATATCATTTTGTATAAACATAGTCATCAAGGGAATTTGGAATAGATTTATACCAACATTTTAATAAGTTTCATGAGACAGAGGTTCATCAAATAAAAATAATGAACGATGGAATTAAAGAACCACTGAAAATTGCTAATGTGTTTAATCATCTCAACATCTATATTTATATATGACAAATTTGGATGATATAGGGGGGGTAATTCTGTTTCAAGTCTCTGAGCAGGGATTGCATTTCAAGATACTCAACAAAAGCAAAGCTAGAGCTTGCCTCATCCTCAGGCGGATAGAGAGTAGAACTCCGTGCCCATTTGTGTGCAAATATTCAAAAGCCTCTCTGACAATTAATCATCCATCAAAAGTCATGTGTGAACGCAAGAAAAAAATAAAAAAGACCAGGACTGTGTAGAAAATAAAAGTACAATACATTCTACCATTTTTCTGTGACCCAGAACCACACCTAAGCTGTGCTCACAGGTGCCAAATCCAACAGCACGTGTACCAAAGGTCCATGCAAATACAGTTAACTCAGTCTGTGCTGTAATCCCCAAAACGTCTCCTTGGTTGCCTTGCAGCACCAAGGATTTCCAAGGACAAAACTAAGACCATAATTTCTGGCCTTTGTCTTTACTGCATGATTATAATTCGTTTTCTTTTGCTTTAGCTTAGAACACCTCATCTCTCTCAGTCTTAAGCAGGACTACTCTGCTTTGAAAAGAAACAAAGAAGATGCCAGGGTAAGCACAATGAAGATGCAACTGCCCAGAGCAGAGGTCCCTGGCTGAGAGCATCACCCTGCACTAACCCTGTATCTGGGTCCCCAGGCTGATGCAAGGACTTGACTCACACCACCACCCTATAAATCATCTGCACAAATGCAATTGTATTCTTTTCAGACAGAAGAACACCTGTAGACACAGCAGCCCAGCTGGACTGCCAAAATCCTGGTTTGGTAACTACACAAAAAATTTCCAACAGGAAAAGATTTCCAGAACTAAAAAGATAACATTTCTGAAGAAATATGGCCTTCCTGGGAGACTCTACCCTAAGGCTTCCATCACTTTTTCAGATGATGGTCCTCTCCTGCCCTGCCCCATCAGCAGGATAACCTCACTCTGCTTACAGCAGCTCACTCCCAACCACAGGAGGAGAGTGGCCAGTTCCAGAACCTCCAATAAAACTTTTTTCCTGCTTTGCCTAAAAAAAAACAAAAACCAACTATCTGGAGCAAGAAAAGCTAAGAAAATCTGCAAATAGAAATCTTGAGCAGAGAACCTGGACACGTCAAAGGTGACAAGGCTGCAACAGCCCTATTTATAACTGACCATATGGCAATTGATTTCCTGTTGCTCACATAGGGCATCTCCGTGACTCCAGCCTCTGTGCTTCTCCCCACCTCGCTCTTCTGCCAGGTTTATTTATACTTTTCTCCAGCTCTGAAGGCAAATCAAGTTAATTGGCTATTACAGGAGATTAAGCAAAATAACTAAAAGAATAAAGAAAGAGAGAATATAATGCTCTGATTCACTGCACATCGCCCTCCATGGGAGATGTGAAATAACATGATAGTTATTCCTGCACAAAGCAAGGATATCTCTACATGTTCTGCTGTATGTGTGACCAAACAACAGTGCAGGTCTTTTACCTGTGTTACTGTTCAAATGCTCATTTTTACCCAAAGTTTCACATAACTTTCCATTAAAACTGACATCTCAATCTGAGACACACTTAGCACCCCCAAAACTAAAGAATCATCTTGAATGCCTGCCAATTTTGCAACTGTATGATGAAAGAAATAACAAATTAAATTATTTCTTTTATTGAACACTGTACAATATTAGTCCATTTGGAATAGAGATAAGGACCTAAAGAGCCAAAAAGTCCTTTCTAGTCAATGATCTAAGATGAAGAGATGCCTGGGGGAAAGAGACAAATTTGGAGTGTAGGAAATGAAAAACAATTAAAAGAATTAAAATAATTGTATTTTCCATGAGGGGAAAATAGAGAAATGGGATAAATTACTAAGATGGGTTTCTAGAACAAACAGCACAACATTCAAAATGGTAATAATGGGGTTTCAAGTAGAGCTATGAGAAAACCTCCTTAGTGAGCATAAACTCAACTTTACAAAAAAAAATAATTCTAATCACAAATTTGGTGAACCTAGGGAGAGGTTAATTAAGGCTAGCAGAAACAAAGAGGATGAGGGCAAGGCCTACTGAAGCAGTTCCCTCCACCGTCTCAAATTTCCAGCAACTAGAGATGAAAGAAAGACAGCAGCGAGGGACGTAATGAGTGAGGAAGAGGGAAGAAAGCAATGTTACTGTGTTCCCTTGTTCTACACTTGACCTATCTCCCAACAAGACTAAGTGATACACTCTGCACAGGGCAGCTGCGGATGCAAACGCTTTTATGAGCTACAATTCCTTTAAAAATGTGGTGTTATTTTGGCAATTAGAAAGAAGATACACATTTCTGACAGGTGAAATATTTTGTAAATATTTTTAATTGAGTTGTACGGAATAGAGTGGACAAAGTAGCATATTCTCTCTTTCTCCCTAGGGCTGGAGTTGAGTCTTCATTTTTGGCTTTCCTAAGCACTAAAAGCAGGATGAGAAGCAAAGAACAGCATCCTACGGTGTAGGGTCCCAGTGGTTAAGCTGTTTTGCTTCAAAAGTCCAACCCATTTACCTGCAGATCAGAAGTATGTGCTACTCACGTCTTCATTGTATGCACTAAGAACTCTTTTGGAAGAAAAAAAAATTAATCCAGAGATGGATCTGTCATTGCCTAATGCACATTGCCCTCTTCAAAAATAATCAGTCTTGCCCACTTTTAAAACGTGGGATACCGTACTGCTAACAGAGATAGCAGACCTCATCTAGATATTAATTTCTCCATTACTTCTCTACAAGGATACAAGTCAGAATAACTCGAAATAGTATGTAAAACAATACTTGCAGAAGTAGCCAAGACTTTGTCTTGGAGACAAAATAGCACCAAACCCCACAAGTCTGGTAATACTACACCCTTTTAGCTGGTAGTATGGCTGAAATACCATATATTGAAATGCATTAAGTCAAAGCTGTAGAACATGTGAGTTAGCGCCAGGAGCCCAGTCTCACCACTGTACATGTTTCAGAGGGGGCTACTTTGGACCGATGTCTGCAGATTCCAGAGGAGCAGCAACAGGAGTCGAGCACCAGTACAACCAGCTTTTCCATCTGCACAGGCTGCCAGGAATGCTGCATAACGTGTCATCCTCATGCTTCACTCTCCTATTTATGTTACTGCAGATTTCTTATCACTTGCTTATTAGTCTTTCACTGTGAGCCCATTATTATCACAATTAAGAGGGAGATCAGAAGAGTTAATTAGTTGATAGTTTGTTCACCACTGCTTCAGCATTATCAGCTTCCTGAATTCAGTTTATTTGATTCACCAGTTCATGATGGCAGGTTTAGTACACACTTTGAAAATTTGTTAAGTCCAAAATGAGAAAACGTAAAAAGACCAAGGGAATTAGATATCACATACTTATATTTCAAGATATTAAAGCCATTTATAATTTTGGGAAACCTTGGTCATTTTTCTCCTGCTGTTTTAGGAACAAAAGACAGGATAAAGTGTCTTGATCCACAGTAGCAAAACAGAAGTTAAAAACAGAAGGCTCTGCTGTCCTTTCCTAGTCTTAAGATTAATTGCATTTTCAAAAAAATTTTTATGCTTCATTCACCTTATATCCCTTTTGCTTTACCTCCTCATCACAAGAGTTTTAATAAATGACTCATTCTTACTAATTTAGCCCTGCCAGCTTTCTTTTGGTAGATAATATTTCAATACTTAATGCAGTATAAAAGAGTCTCCACTAGCCAATTTGATTAGTCATAGCCTCATCTTTGCTTACCATGCTGTTTTTCATTTTTTTAAAGTCATCTGGAATGTATTCCCTGCTCTGGTTCATGCTGTGTCGCTTTGTGTTGGAATCCTGAACAAGGCATAGTTTATTTGTAAAAAGCTGGAATGGCCTGGCACTAACCAAATGCTGCAAGCACGGACCTTTACACTCTATTTGAACTTTACTAACAACTTTAAAGCTCCCCAAACTGTCTCTTTCAGTAGGGTATATCTCCAGGAGTGAAGATCTGCAGCAACATGTACAGAACCACAGCAAGGGAAGCCCCACTGTCCTAGAAGTCTCCAGGTATTCAATGCCGCATCACCCACAAACTTTGGTCTCCTATGGCCCCTCACATCTCATTTCTTTCAGAAAAAGTGCTTCTTAGGATTCCCCTCCTTCCTGAAAAATCCATACCTGTTTCAGATAACTTTTTTTTTTTCCACAGCAAAGTTTTGTTTTCCTAAGAAAGGCCTCAAGTTACATAAGGCTTACTTATAAATTTCACTAAAAGTTTAAGTGCTCATGATTAGTCATTACTGAAGATATAAAAAACCCAGCGTTGATCCCTGCAGTATAGTGTTATTCCCTTTCACCATCTTTAAAAAAGGCAACAACAAAAAAGAAAACAGGTTGTGTGGAAAAAGGCCACACACCATTTACTTTGTCAGTGTATCCATTCCCTGTGTCAAGGTTTCTAAGAAAGGGCAGCATGTTTGGATGGATCTCACAGGTTTATTACATTTGTCAGATGGCCAAGTGTCACCTCTCTAAGATAGTTTCACCTGTATTAATTGCTTGTTAGTTAAACCAACCTGCCTATAGTTGTAAGAGGATTTTTCTTGTAATTAAGATAGACATGGTTACTTAATGCCAAAAAACTGTATACTGTTACCCTACTAGCTTCATTTACAGAATGTGCTATCTTCTCAGTTATAATAAACCATAGAGATTTGATCATAATTAACCTAAAAAGGCTATTCATAGAAAAGACCCCAGTTGTGATCTGATTAGAATAGTCTAAAATCCTTGGGCCAAATTAAAATATCCTGTAAAGTAGCAATTTATTTAACACAGTTTTTGTCTTTATTCTCCACTGGCTTTTTGTACCTCAACATATTGTTTTTAAAATGAATTTTATCCTTTTTTTCTCATCCAAAAGACAAAATATCATTGAATAATATATTTAGATACTAAAGCACTAAACATAGTCTCCCAGTCTGGGACCTGACTATAATTTTTTATGTAGTCATTATTAAATGAGTGTAGACTACAAATATTTGCACATTGAACCCTGAGTTGACTTTTATTCTGTATTTCACTGAAATTGAGGGGGCTGTATTTGTGAGTCAGTTGTGATGAATCTGGCCCCAAAGAGAATAGGAATGTAATCTCAATCTCACTGAAGTTAATGGCAAGGCTCTTCTTCAGTTGGGTGAGGATTTCACCCTAGGTCATATGGCAGAATTTTAGCCTCTGTTTGAGGAGAAAATGAATTAACTGTCACATGCCAGACAGATGAACATAAAGCAAATTAATCCTTAACCAGAAAACAAGCCACAGGGAACATCACCAGCACACATAGCTCCATATATCACGAGACCTTCTGTTCAGTATGAAAGCAATGAAGGTGCCTCTTTCTTCCTCCGGTTCCAGAGTCTAGAAGCCTCCTTTGAACTAGCTTCAGGAGACATCTCTGCTGCCAGCTCCTTTTCCGTGAAGGAAGTCCAACTGCAACACCTCCTTGATTCTTGATTAATTAGCAGTCTGCCCTGCATATTCACAGTATGTATTATATGTAGAAGTGGGGTCTGGCACAGGTCCAACCCAAAGTGTAGAAAGCAGAGTGAAATATTCTCACTAGTTATAAAAACAGTTGGAGTAATGGAGCTTTTCAAAAAAGGAAAACATTTCATTTTCACTTTACGTTTTTCTTCAAAACAGATGGATAATTTGAATGTGAATAAATACTAAAATGTATTGTTGAAAAAAATAGTTGAAAAATTAGCATATCTTACTAAGAAAAAATAACTCCAAAATTTGTCAATCCACCTCAGATGCTACTGCAAAATGGTTTTAAAGAGCTAGCTCATATAACTCAGAATAGTCCTTCCTGGATTACTATAAAACAGAAAATATTTCCAATATTGTTAACAAAGAGGAAAATCACACTAAACCTGTATGCTGCTCTGGAAAGGTAATAAACTTCTAAGTGCAGGGTGAATGCCAAAGAATTAACTCTTATTTACGGGCCCTCTAAAAGTGAAAACTAGAGTTGGACAACTGGCCATAAAGTATCAGTGAAATCTATTAATCAGCAGCATGTGGTGAGGCTGCAGAGCAGGCAGTGCTCTGTGAGGCTTTATTTTGCTTGGTTTTCACAAGTCATTTTACTCTTTCCTTTACATGTGCATCAAAACACGATCTGTACTAAGCATTGTTTAGATAGGTCCAATTCTGATCTCTCTCTCTGTTGGCCTTAACATTCCTGCAAACTAAGGAAAATAAATGTGGAACCAAGGAGATTATTATGACAACTCCCACACTCCATTAAATTCTCTCCGGAAAATATGAAGTGTGGTAAGACAAATGGACTGAAGAAAATGGTCTAAAACCAGAGAGTGACTAAGAGTAAAGGCTGGAGAAAATAGGCAGCTTAGGAAACCCACCAGCAGGTAGAGGACAGCCCACTCCACACCAGACCAGGGGAAAGGTGTGCAGTTCCATGTTGCGATTCACCAGATATCTCATTCCCCACCCAGTCCACGGGCAGTGAGGCAAGATGAGGCTTCGGTCAGCAGACCACATTTGGTCAGCCTTGCCCACATCATGGCCTTTGCTGTTTGGAAGCGGGTGAGGAGCTGGGAGCAGGCTGGGAGCAGGACCCAGCTCCATCTCTTTATCCCTGATGAGACCTCCCTGCCTCTGGAGGATCCTCCACGGAGCAGCTGCAAACAGATGGTAGCTCCTTTGCACCTCTCAGGCAACACAAAGGGATCAAAAGTGGGGCAGGAAATCTGTCTGTGGGGCTCTTGTTCACGCTTAACATATCTTTTTCGGTTTTTTTCTTTTTCTTTTTTTTTTTTTTTGAACAATGACACAATTTTTAGGACTGGAGACATGTCCAAATAGTGTCAGAGAAAAGAAAGGTTTTGATTACAGTTAGTTATTTGGCACTATCTATTTAGAAATGTCTGAACATAAACTCCAATGTCAGATGCTCTACTTCTGGCAAAGTAAAGAAATACGATTAGATCTGGCTGCCCAGATGTCCCAACGTTGAGAATAATATTTTTAAGCATGAACTCATGTACTGCTGCTGTCATGTACTTCAATAGACTTATTTTGTTCTCATGGGCTATAAATTGTAATAAAATCAAACCAGATTAATGGTTATAACTGGCCTCTCTCCTGTCATACATTATTTTAGTAGAAGACAAGAGTCTTTATGGGTGTAGACCCAAGTTCCTCTTCCCTGTGCTAATCTGCAGGCACTGGTAATTGTACCTTTGCAGAACTATTCAGAAATAAGGGCTCCTAGTTTCTATTTCTTTAGACTTCTTTGATGGCACATTTCCTAGTGCCCTATCGTGTTTTCTACTTCTAATTATATGAATATATTACTCAAGTAAATATACAAACCTGCACATTTCTTTGTATTGTCATTTTCAATTATTTTATCTGCTTTCATTCCTTCTTATTTCTAGAACCACTGAGATGGCGATGGCTCCTATTATATAGTTTTTGCTTTTTTCCAGTTGATTTTGTGCTAGTAGTTTGTTTCATGTGAAGGTCTGTGAACTGGTTATGTTGGTGGTGCTGGGTTTATGAAGTTCTCACTTTTGCTTACAATAGCAAGTGCTTGAACATAAGTCACAAATAAAACATTTCCTTTTTCCTGATTTAAAGAAGTTAGTTTTATTTTAAAAAAACACTTGAGGATATCTGATTTTTTGCAAACATTTATCTATATATTTTATTCATTGAGAGTCAAGCTCAAGACACAGAAATGGCATGTCATTTTTGCCTAAATCTTGTGCTATCTAGACCTGAGTTTCACCTTCATACACTCATCAGAAATGAACATCGAGAAAACAAGTTTTGACAGTACGTGTGTGAAGCTCTCCAGTAAAAAGTTTAAGCCAGATTGCTTTTCCCTGAAATGAATACGCAAAAGCCTGTTTTTGCTTTCTCTTTAAAATTGTTCACAGGGGTCTCATTATTTGCACAGAGGTTTATATAATTGCACCCACTCACATTTTTTCAAAAACTGTTTTGTCTGTGTGTATAAAAAGGAAGAAAATAAATATTTTAATCTCTTATATTTTCTTAATGTCTAGCAAGAAAGTTCAATTACAGCCTCTCTACTTATAAAAATCATACAAAGGCTTCAAGTCTCAGCATGTTCCAGCAGTAAAGTGCAAACAATCTTGTGGTTACAAAGGCTACTTTGCTGAACCTCATTCCTTCTCTCTCCCACCAGCTGAATAAATGAGAGACATATTTAGCAGCTTCAGAAGAAACTATTTTCTCATGCTCCCACTAACAAATCAGGGCAAGAAATGACAGTAAGTTACAGGATAGGAGTAAAGTATGCAGAGAAAGAAGTAAATCAGAATTGATAAGGGAGGATGAGATAACTACGGGAGGAAAAAACAAGCCAAAACCCTAAATACCAGCAGCAGATGAAATCTGAGCAGCGTGTATGGAGCAGACAAGATGGTAGAGCATAAAACAAAATAATTACAATCTCTTTAGATCAGGTTGGGTTTATTCATAATCATATTAGAGGAACAGAAAGTAATGGCAATAACGTATTTTTATTAGCTTTTTTTCCATTATTCCAGATTGTTCATGCACGACAGAGAAAAAAATACAAAAAAATGTTACAATACTCTAACTCAGGCATTGAGTCAATTAGTAAAAACCCCTTATTGTAAACAAAAGTTATCAAAATCTCACAGTAGTGAACTGCATTTCTTCTTATGTTTTGGTTCAAGTTCATACCTAAGCAAGAAAAAAACCTTTGCAGAGCACCTCCTAGATGCAGTCTGTGTCAGGACCACCTCGAAGTTTTGGGAAAGTGACTCGGGGTCTCCCCATCCAGCAAAGCTCTCGCCAAGTCCTGCAGCAACTGCTTTGAGGAGTCATTGGTTCACTTCCTATCAAACAGCTTTACACATTTGCAAGAATAATAAGTTAGTCAAAACTAACATCACCTCATGACAGCCCCCAGCAACCGCTACCCAGATGGATGCTGCTATTTGCTGTGTGGCCCAAGGAGTCTCCTCAGCCCCTCCCCAGTAGCAGATTGCTTTTTGGTACTTGCTTTTTCTGACGGCAAGGAAGAAAATGACTTCTAACATGTTTTGAATTAGAACGACTAACGAACATTCCCAAAACAGTGCATTTAAATGTATACATGTCTCAGACAAAAATGACAGAATTCATGTTTGATTTCTATGACCTTTACCACAGGCAATAAGCTTCAGACAGAAGACAGGGTGAAGTAGACTGTCCTAATTGCTCCACATGCCCACAATTAATCTATAGCCTCACTACCCAGTTTTGATTTACAGCAGAAGCCACCTTACCACATCAAAGATAGTGATTCACCTCTCCACTAATCAAAATTTGAAGAGCTACTACCAATAGTAGTTACAGAATTAAGGCCAATCATCATGCAATTCAGCATTAATTAAACAATATTATACGTTTTCATTCAACTCACTGAGGGCACAGGGAATGTAGCTAGAATGGGCATCACAGATTTTAACTGCATTTCCAGAAATATTTTGCTCCATGTAATTAAATCCTCTCAGTCCTTAAGGAATCATAAAATTCAAACCCCTTTTCATTGTTACAAGATGAAGAACAATGTATATTCATACTTATATAGATAATTCCTCCTTTTAATAATTATTAGGATCAAAGAGATTTGGTTCAGCTTTGTGCTTTTCAGCAAACAAAAAAGGTAGCTAAAGAAAAGATGATGTAACAAGTAATATATACAAATGATATAAAATCGGTGTGGGTCCATCAACTCCTGTTCAGTTTGGGATTCATCAAACTATTTCTTAAAAATAGATGTACCAGTACAGCTCCTCTGTGGATCTTTCCACTCTACAGCATTTAAATAGGAACCTATTTTAAACTTTGGCCTGTCTGCAGCTGGAAAAGAAAAAAAAAACAGTCAGAAACAGGGATCAAGCAGTTTTTCATATTTTATCTCTGTCTACTTAGGACCAAGCCTGAGACAGTGGGAGAAGGTGTAAACCAAGAGAGAGACAACAAACTTATTTTATATGGGGATGCTCATTCCATCAGGTATCCACAACGCACTACACCATGAATGCCATAGAGGTGAGTGGGGTGAGGGATTCATCTGGAACAAAAGAAGTCAAAAGCAAATCCGATAGGACTTCCAGCTGCAGCATCTTCAGGTGGACTCAGCCCTGAAGGTGCTGCTTTATGGCATCCTGGTTAGCTGAAGAAGCAGAGCACACCACAAATAAGAAGCCAGCTAAAGCAAAACAGTTGTACAATTAACACATAAGGACTTCAGGAGTCCACAACAGTTGTGTTTCAGACACAAGTTGAACTCAGTTTGGACCTAAGACTCCTTTAATTATGCACTGATCAAATCTTTCAAACACTTAGCTATAGCGGCAGTGTGGGAATGATAAATGTTTAGCTCTAAGTGTCCATGTTCTGCACAGTCTTTTCTTTTTACAAACCCTTTCTTGGTACATCATATGCCTTAAAAACCGGCATAGATGATATACATCAGAGTCCAGGGCAGCTGAAAATGGCATTGGTGCTGAAAGGAAGCTTTACAACAACAGGAAGACAGAGGGACAAGATATAAGGAAGCATGAGCTTCCAAGCAACCTACATGTCATGGGTTGTTTCTTAACAGAAGAATAAAAAAAATGATAGTGCTCAGTTTCAAATCAAAATATTTTATTGGCATGCCATGCTGTACAAATGCTGTCAATGTGTAAAAGACAAGAAACCTTGAGTAACTGTCAGCAACAGAGACAGTACATAGTGCATCTGCCCAAGATAATACTTCACAGTGTGTTTGGGGCTTTATCCCATGTGTCCATTTGTCATTATTGTCCATTTTGAAACTGGTGGCAGGCTGTTACATAGCATGATGCTCTGCCTGCCGTCTCTTTCCTTTCTCCTAGGGTTATGCACAGTTTTTTCTCATCGTTTTTTAATGGAAAGTCTTTTATCATTTCTGGTAATGTAAGCAAATATCTTCCTAATGCTGTCTCGTACTGTTCATATTGGAACAGTAAATGCCTTTTATCTAGTGTTGCGTTTTTGTCACATGGTCTGCACAATCTCTCGTTTCAGTTCTCCTTTACAGCAAATGAGTCTGGATTTAATTAGAATATACCTTAGTTTTGCTTTCTGACTGTAATCCACAACTGTAAAGAATCTCAGCATTTCTTTACTTTGCCTCTGATCTGTACTCCTAGGTTTCTTGCATGCTGTCCCAAATAGTTAAATATGTTAAATATGTTAGTAGAGACTCATGTTTATAAGACTTGAAAGCTGATTCAGTTGAATCCTTCTTCAGATGCTTAGCGTCATTTCTGGTCACTAACTAGCAAGGCAATTTTGTTCTGGTGCCCTAAACTGCAAAGCAATAAGAGAATGACGTGTTAATCTCATCTGACCTCCTGTGCATAGTCCTGTAAAAAACAGAGGCTTTCAACCACTTTTTGTACCTTATTTGTACAATAAAAAACATTTTAATGTACACAACAGATCCAAACTTCATATACTTCGGTGGCAGATTGCTGTGAAATACTGACTTGAGCATGAAGCTCAAATATAAACAGCACTAGGATAAGGATCCTAACCCAGCAGTTATCTTGTTTTGTGCACAAGATTAGACAATGCTCATCTTCTTGTCTACAGCCATCATGAATATGCATCAACAGCAGTGGTATCCATGCCCAAAGCACAAGGTTACATTTTTGATGCCTAGCTAGCTAGAGTACCGTAAAAAAGCAAATGATAACATATCTTTACATTTTGTCCTGCTCACAATCACTAAGCCATTTCTCACATACTTCTAAAAATGCCCAGGTTGACCAAAAACCTATCCAAGGCTGCACAACGAGAAAACATGGAGGCGTGATTCTCAGTTCTGATAGATTAATTTCCCCCATGGAGGGGTATATAGAGCTACACAAGCAAATTCCCTGTGATTTTCAAAAGTGACTGCCCAGTGGCCACCTGAGTGCCAAAAAGATTCTTCTTTTCTGGGAACATCTGAGGGTTTCTTTCTCTGCAATCATGGTGTGTGACTGCACTGGGCAGGGAGCTCTCATCCCCTTCTCCCTTGAGCTGTTCTAATAAAAAGTTACTCCAATTTTTGTACCCTTTCAGGCCTGATGTAGTGATGAAAAAATAGACAGGTTAAAAATTAAAAAATAATGCAAACCATTGCAAAGTTATGCCTGTGTTTGCTAAACAAAGTTTTATTTTTATTTTTTTTTTCTTTGTTCAAAGTGGGAGGGGAACTGAAGCAGTGGCTTAAATATAAAGAAACTTTGAACTGCATGCATCAACATTTGTTACATAAGTAGGTTTTTCAAAATAAGTCATCCTCCACAACCACTATACAGAAGAGCTAACCTGGTTTTTTTGTATTCTTTTTGTGTGTATGTTTTATTTCTTGTATCAATGAGTCATAAGATGCAGTCAAGGAATTAATTTGAAGCTTGAAAGCTAAAAGGAAAAGAAGCCGATATGTGTAACTCTGTAGCCTCAGATTCTTGTATCTAACTACATAACATATTTTCTTTCCACAGGAGGTAGTTATGACAAATTAGAAGTCTGAAAATTTTCTGATGGTGTAAAGGCTCCAGCTGTCACTAGGGAGATAGTGATCAGATTTCATAGCTGC
Organism: Apaloderma vittatum; assembly: GCF_000703405.1. Classification (NCBI taxonomy): domain Eukaryota; kingdom Metazoa; phylum Chordata; class Aves; order Trogoniformes; family Trogonidae; genus Apaloderma; species Apaloderma vittatum. The sequence goes on along the minus strand of NW_009708360.1, from coordinate 97,610 downwards.
ATGGTCCCATGGCACCACTAAGAGTTCCATATGGTCATCCAAATGTTTCAACTAAATCCACACAAAAAAAAATTTCCACCAAGGTTTTTGCTTTTAGAAAAATAAAACTCTTCTTTGTAAGAATTTTTCATAAAGTGCCACCAATAACCAAAATTTTCTTGATGTGGTTGTCTTGAAAATAAAATCATTGTTAGAGTCATTCTCCTTGTTTCAGGTTCAAGTGCATAAGAAATAGTGCAGTACAGGACACATGCTCGACCTCTAACTTTTAAATCTAGCACACCTTACATAACACGAAGTAGGCTGGTAAGTGGACATGCAATGAATAATTAAGATGTGTATGTGTACATGGTGATAAACAATAATTTCTTCAAACTGCTTCCCTTTTGGTATAAAACCATCTCTGTTAAATTGTTAATGCTATTACTGTGGACAGAGACTCTTTCATTCATGTCAAAGATGTCAGCATAAGCCTCACAGAATAACAAATGACAAATGCATAATTTATTGATTCTTAAATGGCTATGTCCTTGGATGTATTTCTTATAACTAATTTGCTTGGAGACACATCTGGCTCCTGAAGATAGCATCTGTTTTAAAGAAGGTCAGTGCTATATTTTAAAGGCAGAAGAACATAATATTTTATCTGCTGTGCTCATCTGATTTTTTAGCCTATAGAATAAACTCTCACTGAATTTTATCCACTGATTTTTATATCGGATCAAAAACTGAGGGAACTGTTGTTCAGTTTTGAAACACTGACAAACATGTACACACACACTCTGCCAACAATGAAAAAATGCAGGGAGACAACATGCGGGTTTCAAGTGACTGAGTTTGGTATGAACTAAAATATTTTTAAAAAGAATTTAACTCAATTGTGCTGATACTGTTTTTCATTAATACTGCTTTTCTACAAAGATTACTTAATCTACCTATTTCAATAAATGCTGCTTACTTGCCTAGAGTTTGTCTTATTCAGATGTTTATGAATGTGAGTCTAAAATCTTCTTGTATAAAAACTGCAAGCCCTGAACGCTGCAATGTTTTAGGCCATGAACTATGACTTCTCCCCCAATTATTCTTATACACATAAAGTCCAGTCCTACACATCTGTGTTACTTCTGCATGATATTTAGGAACATATACACTCCACGTGACTTCAGTCCATGCATCTTAGTTATTTCATCAAGATTTCACTGAATTTTAGTAGTATTTGTTCCTACACACCTTGTGTCTGGAACAATAAAATATAAGCAAATGGTTAAAATCAGCTTGAAGTTTACATTTAAATAGGCAGACACAAGTACAAACGATTCAGAAACTGCCATTTTAACCCTGTGATGAACAGCTAGGCACCTTTTGCTTTTATATTTCACCTTGCACTCTACACAAAATGTTTAATTATTTGAGGATTAATGGAGGTAGTTTATAATTAAGCTGAAGTATGAACTGATGTCATCATCTCAGTATGATGATATACATTTTTATGCCAAAGCACCTGTTGTTTTGGAAGGAAGCAGCTGATATCATTATCGACCCAGCCAGATAGCCTAGTTTCCTGCTGCTTAAAAAATTATCCTAAGGGTTACCTAAGTTGGGGTAATATAGCTTTTACTTTTTCATGCCCAGAATAGGAGAGAATGCATAAAATTACTTTTATTCTCAGTCAAAGGTAGAGGGGGAATGGAGTGGGGGCTAAACTAGTTAATATGTATTTGTGTGGAATACAGACCTTGCAACACTTTCCATGCATGAATATACATGAAAAATGAAATACAACAGATATCTAAGTAAATATATAATTGGACACAAGTCCTTTATATAGGACAAAGGAGGACATCCTCTGTGGAAATTTTTCACCAAATGATTGACTCTGACCACTGCATATCAAGAGGTTAACACCAGCTGGGGTTTTCGCTTGCATTAGAGGTGGTCAGCTGCTGCCCTGTCCCTCACCCCTGTGGTTATGAGGTAAGAGGTTGCCCAGGCAATTTGGGAAGGAGGAAGCTGTGATAGGTACTCTCTTACAGCAGGTATTTTACAGCCATGAGGTCATTGCAGGTTCTCATGCCAATACTATAAGCTAAAGCTGCGTGCACGAAGACTAGAGAGCACTGAATCATAGAATCATAGAATCATAGAATGGCATAGGCTGTAAGGGACCTTAGAGATCATCTAGTCCAACCTCCCTGTTTTGGGCAGGGATGCCACCTCTCGACTAGACCTGGCAACACATGGGGACCGAGCAGGAATCCGGGATCTACAATCAGCCTTGCAAACCAACGCCTCCGTCCTTCCGAGCAGCACTCTGACAGAATATGGAATCAAGCCCAGAGTGCTTTTAGCGTGCCTCCAACTATCAGGCTTCCCTCTGAATCGTGGAATTATGCCAGAGCTGTTCATTTGGGTTGTCATCAACCTGCACTGCTATAAGGAAAGCTAAGATGCAATTCTAGTAAACACATCTCTTGGGAATTTTTGGCTCTCCCCTGATGATCGTTTTCTGGCTTTTTCAGATACATGATGCTACGTCCATGAAATTTTCCTTCTGCAATAATCTCTGTTGTGTATTCTGAGTGGGTGAAATATAATATATTTTCTAGGGCCAGTCATCTATGTACAAGCATATTTGGACAAGCATAATAAGTAACATGTTTTGCTTCCTTCAATCCTTTTTCATAGGATTTGATGTTGTGTTCTTTTTTTATCTCATATGAGCTACCTCGTATCCCACCCAGCCCTCCAACTCTCATGTTAAGGAGAATGTCTCTCCTCTCTGCTTTTAGGTTCTTTCCAAGAATAGTCCTACAGCTGCTCTTTCTATAGGTCTGATGACATCTTAGAAAGAAGCAGTGGCTAGTAGGAAGTAGATTTCCCACCTCTCCGCAGCTTCTCAAACCTCTTTTTCCTTCACACATCACATCGCTTAATAATATAAATAAAGAACAAGAAGTTGTGACTGAAAGAATCCTGCAGTTTTTATCCCCACATCTTACATCCAGTTTTCCCTGAGACATGTTTTCTGTAGGTTCCTCCACAGCTCTCTTAGGGAAATATTTCTTGAATATAGCTATTTGGGTCTTGCTGGAAAGGGCAAACAGGCTTCTGCACCATGTTTCTTCCCTCTGCACCAAATCTCTATTTTGAAGTCTTCTCAATCCTTTTTCATCAAAATTTCTGGGTCTTCCTTCCTTTCTCCTGATCTATTATCATGCCCATAATTGTGCTATGCACATTTATGTTAATATTAAGAAAATACTTAAGTCATCTTCAGTATATAACAATACAGATGCACTTATTTTATTTCATAACATCTCACTCGAGTTAACATGGTTTTCTTAGAACTAACAAGAATTACAGAGCACTAGTTTCGGGGCTTATATTTGTATTACAATCTGCATTATGTACAATAGATTAACTAAAGTTTTTAAGGTATTCTTACTCAGCTTCATATCAGATGGGAAATAATGTGTAGTAGCTTCCTGTCAGAGGAATACTTGTTATGGTGTTTGATAATAAGAGTATGCTAGAGATCAAATTAGTATCCTAACGGGCTGGACTTCAGCATCGTGATCATTGTGACGTTGTGCATATTAGCTGTGTACGTGTGCAGGGGAGAAAGACACTTATTTAGTTATTTATGGATATCGCAAGCTACAGACATCAGAGTTGAATGAAGCTAAGTCTTATCCTAATCTTCTTCCTTTCACTTTCATATCATAAAATTGTCCTCCAGTTAGGTTTTCAGAAAGTTATTTAATAATACAGAAAGCATACTGCCACACCAAATGTACAGTAATTGCCTGTGGGTATGCAGTCTGTTTACAGCTGGTACATTCTAGGCCTTGAATACTATTTCTTTATTTGCTAGACTTCAAAGAAAGCATTGCTTGCTGTTTTTCGTGAAACCCAGCACTGGTATCTGACCAGCATAATGAAATGCCAGCCACAGGTAACAGTATAAATTTCTTTATTTCTTTTCTTCACAAACTGTAATACACAGTTTCTCTAAGATTAGTTAAGGTAAAAAGAAAAATAAGAATTGAAAAGCTTGCATATATTTACAGAAATTAAAAACACTGTTCTAAACAAGATTGGAGCTAGTGAGAATGTATATATTTCCGTGATAATAAGAAATTGGAAACTATCCTGCACTTCCAAATATCACAAAACAAGTTATCCACAACAAAATAGCAATTAATCACAACCATTTAAATCTTCAAGTTTATTTTCCCTTGAAATTTTTTTGCTGAAAATGACTTTGTTTTTAAAGAATGAACTTTAAAAGTAAAGCCAAAACAAAACTAAAATTGAACGTCCCTTTTGAGCTAAAGGGAGAAAACTACAGACATAATTTAAAAATGTTTTAGTACAGTTTGACCTTGGAATTATATGGATTTTTTTGAAACTTGAGTTAATGACTTCCACTTTTTTGTTACAAGATCATTAGCTGCAACAATAATGATTACTTAAGAAATGTTATGGTCTTGAACATTTTCTGAAGACCTCCTCTGACCATTCAATTTCAGGAACATTTTGTGTGTATTAACCTATAGCTCATATTCTTTGACAGAATTTATAAAAGTCCCACTCTAGTAAACTGTGACAAGCAATAATCCAGTTCTTTAATGTCTGATTATTGTTTGCGTTTGGAAATCCTAAATTTGCGTAAAAAGTGTCTGAGTAAGAGACTCCTCAATTTAACACAAAACCGAGCAACTTTAGAGTTGTGTAAGTCTTTATAGGGTGGTATAAGCTTTCTATATAAAAATGCCTCTTAGGTATAAATTCTTTGAATTTGTTGTTTTCAAACCTCTTTTTCTTCTGTACAGTAAAATGAGATTGTAACATACAATATCCAAAAACCTGGCCACTGACTTCAGCTTCATTCTGGTCTGTCACCAGTAGCTGAAGTTACAGGACCAGCTGCAACAACACAAAACTTCCAATATAATGCTGGATCAAGTACAGCAATTGCCCTTCTGTGTTCTCTTTTGAGGATGTTTGTTTTATATTTTACTTTTATGAAGACAAAAAGACACTTTTTGGATGTAATATCTACTCTGGGAATGTCTGTACAAATATGCAATTCTGTCTGTACAAACATTTGTCTTCTTCTAAACTAAAAATAAAATTATTTTACATAAAAGCTTGGGAAAAATGTGAACCAAAATGAATCATGTGCCATATTGCTCTTTGGAATATTAAGGCTAAATTCCCTGCTGGCATAAAGTGACGTAGGTCTGTTGAGTTCAATGGAACTATTCTAGCCCACACTAGTAGGGAATTATGGAGCAGCTCAGTTTTGTTTCATAACATAGACTGAAGTGTACTAGATAACTAGAACTACCAATTAAGCAGTGGCTTGCGTATCATCTGATTCCTGTGAATATAAGGATTGGACATACATGATCAGAATTTATTATTATATTTTGTATTATAATATCCTGGAAAGGCAAATAACACATTGATTCTTTGCAGTAATGGGAAGGATGTTTCTTAAGAGGTGACAACACCCTCAAAGAGGACATCTGCACATTTCTGTCTCGTGCATGCTATAAATCAGATAGTATTCAGTGTAATCAGTGTAATCCTTTAACAACATGAAAATTCCATTTTCCAGCTCTAGTTGAAGAATTTGAGATATTACTAAATATCTCAAATGCAAATAACTTAATACTAAGTAAATCTGTCATTTTTTGGTCAATTCTCAGCAATTTCACATGCATATTTCTTGTTGCATAACCAGGGAGTTAGACTTCTTCACTACTATGGAAGAGGATAGAAAAGGAGTCCTGGAGAACAGACTGAGAGATAAGAAAAGGATCCAATCTGCAAAGACATTATGAGCAGGGAAAAGATTTGGTTTTCAGATTGTTCTTTTAACTTCAGACTGCTGATCTGAATTCCTCTGTTTTAAAGTTCCTTTCCTCTACCCTATGTTCAAAAAAAATCAAGCATTAGAGGCTGAAAGCCCTTTTGGTGTCTTCACTATAAAGATACAATCAGCCTTACCTTATATCTACACCTGGCTTGTCATCATAGCTGAATATCCCAATAAATACTTGGAAAGCAAAGAAAAATGAGCCTTCTCTTCTGTCCTCAATTTTCCCTGTTGTGCAGACCTGAATCCTTCAATCTTCTGACTGATAACTATGCCTTTCCATGGTTATTTGAGATAATCATGTGGAAAATCAGTGCAAATGATGCATGTTTAATTGGGGCACTACCAGAAATCCTGCGTATCTATCGACCTCTCTGGGAGAAATCTGAATCCACCTTGAAAGTCAACCAAGAATTTCTGGTAAAGCCAAAGGCACTCAAGCCTATGGCAGTAAATAAGTGACATATTCAACGGCCAGAGAAAATGTGAGCCATTCAAATGGCTTTAGCTCCTGTAAAACTGTGGCAAAGAAAATACTAAATTACATTTAGTTCAACTATTGATTGGTAAAATTCATTCTTTCTTGTGAATAAATCCATGGGGAACACATAACAATCACAGCCTAAATACCCAGTTGGCATAGGTTGTCTTCATTCTGCTGCTCACTGAGATACTGGCTCCACAAACTCTTTGTTTGTGTCCATCTTTGTGAATATGACCATCACAAGCACAGGCCAGGACTTCATGCTTCCTTGGTTTTAAACTTTGAGCCAGAGTCAGTGGGGAGAGAAAGAGGAAAGTTCTGGAAAAATCTTGCTGAGCATTGTGTATCTGCTCAGTTTGAAGAAGACTTAGAAGCCTATTGCAAGTTAATTGACTATAAGGTGAGCTCTTTCAAATGACCAAATTGTTTCACATAGGAACAAAATAGGAATCAGACAAGCAAATATTATATAATCTGATCTCGAATAACATTGTGCTATGGTCATGAACTGTCAAGTGTTTCAGCAAAAAGACAAAAAGACATAGTGATACTCTTTGTGCTACAAAAACTCTCAGAAGCCACACCAGCAGGATATTTGCTGTGTCCCCATCTGAGCGTATTTCATCATTGAGACATTCATGTGCCTATTAAAAATAGATTTCTGTTTCTAAATGACTTGTGGCAACAGGTAAAGATATTTATGGCCAGAAGGAGCTGTTTGTTTGCTGAGTCTGTCAGAACACTTTTGTGTCAATACAGAAAATATATGTGCACAGCTCTAATGAGGATCCCTTTATTGTAGTACCTTGTCATTTTGAGAGTGCCTTGCCCTCCATGCCCCGTGAGAGATTTTTACAGTCAAAGTCAACACATCTGAGTTCTTGTTTCAAACTTTCAGTAATGTTTATTATTGTTTGTCAGCAACACAGCTCTGCTGGAGAAACCTCCTTGGGTGAATAATGAAGTCATTCCCACAGTGACTGCTGGGTTCCAAAATTTTCAGCACTCTACCTATGGCTATTTAGCCGTACATGAGAGGCACAGAAAATCTTACTTTTCATGGCCCATAAATAAACACCCAATCCAACACTTCAGCACATTTCTAATTGTAATGCAGCGTGTAATGTTTCAGTGCACAATACGGATGTTTTCAGTTATTATATGAAGAGGAGACAATGATGGTTAAGTATGTGTTTGCATTATAGTCACGGCATGAAATCATTATGTTCAACTTTCCTGATCATTTTTTTCATAGAAAAAATGAAATTTTGTTCAGCCATGATTCTTTCCCACAAGAATGAAACAAGTTGCAGAGAAGTTAAAGACATCCATTTATAGTCCGTTACTCATGGTAAAATAAAGGATAAAAGCTCTATTTAAACATTGGACTCTTTTTGTCATTTTTCCCTGTTGTTAATCATGTATCACCACTTAGCTGAAGTGAGCCCAGGGGGTACTTGGATACAAGTAGTAGCAGAATTGTCCCATGGGATTTTTATCCTCTGTGACAACAGCCCAATCAGCCATCTCCCTTGGTCCATCCCTGCTGGGGGTTTAAGAGGCAACTGTCCTCAGAGGAGCACCAAAATGTTCTTGCTAACACCGGGGTACTACTAAATCTATTTCTTTGATACTAGTTCTCATTATCTTTTCCCTTCCTTCAGTTCTCTCCTTTCTTCCCTATCCTTTCTGTCCATCCACCTCAGTAGTCTTTTGTAAAGTTAAAAAAGCTACCCCACTAAACCTTCTGCTGTCATTTCCTTTCCTATTTCAGAGCTATCTCCCTTTATATCTAGAGCCAGTAAATTATTACTTGATGAGAATAACTCATTAGTTCACTTATAAAAAGGCCTGACTTCACAAATAGATATTTTTATGAGTTCTATTTATGTAGGCACAAATAACTCTTTTGGTTATGTGAACAAGCCACATGGATACACATAGGCAGTAAATATCTGGGCAAGTCCAGACAACAACTTGAGATCATTTTAACTTTAGAAAAATCAAACCTTAAATGGCAAAAACATTTGATATTCCTGGATTGGCAGGGTCGGGTTTCTCTCTTCAAGACTACTTATGGTTTGGAAACGTTTGTGGTGTAATAATGTAGATGAAGTAACAGAAGAGTTCTGACACTATGTACCATTGGTTTATAAGGTACTGAAATGAAAACAGTAATCAGAAGTGGTCCGAAGACATCACAACAGCAAGTCATAGAACTAAATGAACCAAACTTTAAACATTCTTCGTATGTCTTTCTTTTCTTGAAGTACAGAACTGATGTGAGATGCTAAGTCAGACTAAAGGAGAGAAATCAGTGGCATGGTACAGTGCAGGTTTTATTTTAAATCTAGCAATCTCTAAAATACTTGAACAACATAAAGAATAAAAGAGAGCAGGATGTGGTGACACTGCATGCATTAAATGAAAGTATTTCAAAAGAAAATGTAAGACGAGAGAATTCAGACACATGGACTTGAAAGAAAACTTTTACTTTCAGATGAGTGCTTATAATGAGAAAGTGGTTGAAACCTCAGATTTCAAAATTAATCACATTTCAGATCCAGTGAAATTTTACATTTCATTGATAAAATGGTTTTACTGCAAGGATGAGTTGGGCCTAATTTAAATGTGCATACTTATACATGGGTTTAAAACTCAAATCTTAGCAAAACTCTGGGAAAAGATGTTGCAGTAATTAAATCACTTAAGATTGCAGTTGAATAAGCTGGTTCTAACACATGATACATTTCAAAAGATTCAGTATGATGGTAAATTCTGATTTCTGATTGTAAATTACTCACAAATAGATTTTTTTAAAATTGAGTTTATTTGTAAATATTGAACAAACTAATTATGGAACTTTATTTCAGTCTATTGTTTGTCCCAAGCCATGTTTCTCACACCTCTGTACCATGTGTTGCTACAGTTGGATGATTGATCATGCAATAATAAAATTCTCCGTGGAATCCAAGCCTTTCTTCCTTCTTCAAGTGGCCTCCAACAGCACTTTTGGAAAGTGCTCCAAACACTGAAGAAAGCAAAGAAAAATTCTAATGAGATTATTACCCATTGCAAAATCAATCTTCAATTTGTTTAAAGCAACCATCTGAATGGGCTACTTCTTGGAGTCATTGCCTGCAAAAAACTGTACATAAGTAACACTCATTACAGGTGGACTTTTCAATCAGCAACGGATATGGCTGAATGCTAAGCAGTAAACAGAATGACATTAACCCTTTTCTTGGTATGGTTCAGCAATCAAGTCTGAATTGGTTTAATTTGTTCTCCTTTCACCAGTGTTCAGAAACAAAATGCTTTCTCAAACAAGGTCATGTGATGTGGGGTTTTTATTCCTCAAAGTTTCATTTCATGTTGATGCTCCTTATTTTGTGCTGTATCTCAACTACATTTCATTATAGTCTTCTTGTCACTTGACATAATGACAGAAGAAAGAACGAGAAGTATGTCATTAGCAGCAATTCTTGTTTATTCAAGAATAGTCTAATTCATATGTGAACAACATCTTTTCTGAGCACAAAATTATCACAAATGCAGGGGAAAAGATGCAATAAAAGATATATTAGGAATTTGAAGAACAGTATATAAGTATAGTTTTGCAGTAAGGGATTATTTCTCTGGGTACCAGTACATACTTAAATCTTGCTGTCCTTTATTCCACACAGCTACATTAGTCCCACAGTCCTTGCTGACTGCCTGTAAACCTTGAAAACAACATTTAAAACAAACTCCTAGGAATCATTGTGCTTCATGATGCTTCACAAAGTTTATACTCTACTCTGCATTTTTATTTTCCTGTTTAGTAAAAGTGACGGCAAAACATTTGGACAATTAAAACAATGTGGTATGCTAACTGATATTGAAGTGAGCTATAACTGATATTGAAGTGAGATAAAATAAGTACCTAAATTGGGGCTTTCAACAAGGTAGTCAAGTCCATTCATAGCATAGAGATTCCAAAGCAAAAAAGGAAATATACTTACACTAATTAAGCATTTGATCTAATGCATTAATTCCTGTTTGGGAATTTACTTTGTTTACTTTCAGGATTGAATGTGATATTACAAAAACAAGATTATTAATCAAGATGATAGAGGGGAAAGGAAAACTGAGAAAAATTGGTATTGTTTTAAAAGGAAGAGATGCTAAATTGAATTTCTGAAAGCTATGGTAAAAATACAAAGAATTTCAAACAAGATCAGACAAAACTCTTATGGATATGCTGATCATATCCATGCTCTTCTGGAAATTTCCCTGAATTACAGATACAGACTAATAATACAACCAGGCAAGTCATTTCCACCACTAACTTAAGCAACCAGGCAACATCTTTCTCAGAAACAAGCCACTGGAGAGAAATAATTAGTTTTAGACTTAATACTAACACATCTAATCAAAACATGCTAGTGGTCAGGTTTCAAAATGCCTTAATTATACATAAAGTGTCTTTTTATTTAAAGATGCAAATTGCTGGTGAGTTAGGCATATATTGCACAATCAACAACTAATAACAACAATTTTAAAAAAAGGAGAAAAAAAGAAGCAGCCAAACCATCTGACAAAGCCTAGGGCACATGTAACCCCATCGCTACAAATGACTGCAGAGCTTACAAAATGAGCCAGATGCTGCTTCTGGAAGGGTTTCATCTATAATACCCGAACTGCATGACAGCCTATCACAACTCATGTTTGGCCTAAAGGTGTGCATCACTGGTTGAAGGGGCAAATAATGAGAAGGAACAGGAGTGAAGCCTTAATCCTAACTAGAGAGGGGGATTTTGTTGTGATTTGCTGCATGATATTTTGCCTTTTTTAATTTGAAAATTACATTTGTTTTACCTGCAGACACTAGCACAGATGGTGCTTTTACAATATGCTGTAGTAATACACTGATTAGTTTGCAGTGTTGCAATCATGTCCAAATTCATGTCCAAATGCATTCGGTCTTCTATAGTGTTACTCAGGACTGGGTCAAATGTAACAAAGATGAATGTTTCCTTGGTGTATAATGAAGATATTTGCCCATAGCCCCTCTGGCAGGTGCAGCATCTGTGTTCTCAGCCCCTTTCCCCAGCTAGGCAAGCGACTGGATAATAAAATAATTGCTGAATGAATAGACTTTATGGAAGGGTTGAAAATATGCATGAAATGCCGCATTTCAGACTCAGAGATACAGGTAAGGGTTACACAATCCATTAATTCTGGCTTCATCTTCCCTTCTTGATTCCTCTGCAAAAAGGTTGCTAAGCAAGGCTGGAGGCCAAGAAAGACCAAAACCCCCCTGACATTAAGGGTTTAGGTGGAGAGATTTATGAGTACCAACTAGTAAATCCAACTTCTGTTTGACTAGTTTGAAGATATCTTTATGAAAGTCTTTTTCGTGCTGAGCAGTCATGGCTGTGTCTACCTTCAGTTTAAGCTTTCCACCAAATTATACTGCATTCTTCAACTTGCATTGAGTGATATTTAAGAGGGTTTATTTGGATTTTCTTGAATTATTTTGCTCATTTATTACTGCAGATCTCTCTAACCATAAATAAAGTTGTGATTCCTAAAGGTAAACAAAATGGTCCCATCTTTGTAACATTTAGGAAAGCTACTTCAGCACAAAATTGATTATTGATACATTAGCATAAATTCATCAGGAATATACTTAAATATATATTTGTGTTTCTTCTTGATAAGGTGAAGCAAGTCATAAAAAAGGTTTAAGGCAAGAAACTTGCAGAACATCGTAGCCAGGAGATGACAGAAGAAACCATCATCCTGTGTAAATCTGTTCCGGGAACTTCAGGAACAAGCACTATTCCCTCATGCACACACTTTTGCCTCTTTTCCTTTTTTTTCCTTTATTTTCCTTTTTTTCTTTTTCTTTTTCTTTTTCTTTTTCTTTTTCTTTTTCTTTTTCTTTTTCTTTTTCTTTTTCTTTTTCTTTTTCTTTTTCTTTTTTTCTTTTTTCTTTTTTTTTCTTTTTTCTTTCTTTTCTTTTTTTTTTCTTTTGTTAGTCAGGAGAGCTGACTGCTAGTTCTTGATGAAGAATCAGTTTCCCTCATGCTATTATCCAGGTTGCAGATAGACACTGCAACAAGTGACTCTTTCAACAGGAACATTCCTGTCTTAACTTTGCTGGTTAGGAACATGGGCAGGAAACAAAGTGCTGATGGGAGACTTGGTCCTTTTATAATGATAGTTGAATGCATTTAGGCAACTCATATAAGTTAGAGAAGGTATAAACTTCACATTATAAATTGCATTCCACTAAATTAGTTTACTTGCTTATATCCCAGAAGAGACAATAACTAAAATGACTGGCACTATTCTCTATGATTCAGTCATTTAATAAATGTTCTGCTCAGTGCAGAGTGGAGATACCATTATGGTGATGCTACCTTTGGATATGGAAATAACCTAACAACAAGCATTGTATGATATTCAGACAACAAAAGAATCAAGGCCTTAATCAGCTGGAATCTGTGTCCTGCTGCAGCTGGTAAATTCTCTATCTCTTGGTTATTGCCCTTCTTAAGTAGGTCCGAAAACCCCCAAGGGTTGATGGAGGTTTCTGCCACCTTCCTGACCACTATCATCCTCATCATGGCCAGGAAAGGAAGAGGAAGAGTCTCTTGTCAGAAGTGGATACCAGGTGGCAATCTGCACTCAACTTTGGAGGTATCAGCAGATGTAAGTTACCTTCTTGGAATAAAACCCAGAAGCTCAGCCCCTACAAATGAGTGCCTTTATACACTCTTGACAGTGCAATCGTACAGACAGTTCCTCATGCAGACTGACCCAGCTCCAATCACAAATGTCACCCTTTCTAAAGCCAGACCTCAGCAGGCTGCATGGAAGTGTCACAGCCAGGCACACCACAAGCCCATAGTACAAATTCTTTCTTGTTCTTCTTTCAGGGATCAATTAGGACAATTTCTGTGCATACTGATAAAACTTCTCTTAATGGTTCCCACCTCATTCATACTCTTTCTGTGATCAGATATAAGATACCACAAAATCACCATCTTTGTAAACACAGCATTTGATGAAAGGATTGCCTTGTACAGAACATAGCCAATGTGGCCAAAATAAGTAAAACAGGTAGAGTTAGCAATGGCATATTAAAGAAGAAGTTTTACAGTTTGTCTATCGCCCCACAGGTAACAAAGTGAGATAGGTCAAATTTTTTGTAATGCCTGTATTGTGGCTCCTTCTGGATTCCCCATCTTTGTTATTTGTAATGCAAATCACATCCTGGTATACATAAAACCATAGAATAATTCAGATTGGGACTTCTGGATGGAGATTTTGATGTATTTCTCTTTGTTGGCTTTGTAGCAGAAGATACTACGTCCCTCAGTGCCAGCAGCCACAGCAGGTAACTGCATGGCTACTCATCAGGTGTTCTCAGCCTGTGGCTTGTGGGGATCATGTTGCCTGTGAGAAATGGAGACATTGCTCATAGATACAGAAGATTAGAGAGTTAAACCAACATTGTCATAGAGCATGCAGATGACACATAGAATGTGCAATTGGCCCTCTTCCCTGTGAAACAGCATGGGATAACCATCACTGTGTTCACATGCATCTTCTATTCTGTAGGTGTCTGCAAATAAAGACCTCAGTGTATGTTAAAAGAAAGGATCAAATCACGCAAATTTGGATTTCATAATGTTCAAACCATTTAAGGATCCTTGCCACTTGAAAAGCAATTATAGGCAGGTGAATTACGACAATAGATGTGCCCTGACTTCATCTCACCTAATCTGCTGAAATACAGCACCCAGAACACATGCATACACATTGGCACAAGGTTGTTTGCTATTCACTCTTTTCATGTACAGCCTGATGCATCTTTGTCATGATTCATTATACCTAACAGCTATATCAAGTGTTGCAATTACTGCACAATACAGATTTAAGCCTATAATATTTCTAGATTGGAGAGAGAAAAATAATATATTAAGTGCTTGTGATATCTTTATGTATAAGTTTGAGAATCATTAAATAGCTGTCACTCTTCCTTCCTTCTCAGCATCAATTACTCCACTCTGGTTTTACTTACTCCACTCTGTATAATGAGTCCCCAGAGCATGTTTCATTGCGGGAGAATGAACACATTCTTCACTTGCGGTCAGTGGGATGTGGTTAATTTGAAATCACTTAAACTATTATATCTGTCAAGCGTGGTTATTTTATTTTCAGTTCACATCAGTGTTTTAGTATGCATGTCGGTTACTGGGTTAAACTGGCGGATTAATTTCCAAGCATTCTGTTGTAATGCTCTTCATCACTGTCTTTACATGTACACTTCTGTTGAAAATTAATGTTTCCATTAAAATTTGCTTCAAAGAAATCTACATGTAATATAAACAGCCATATGATAAACAGCACTCAATATTGAATGAAAACTGGCAAGGTGAATGGACTTGTGAGTTAGTTTTTTATATTGTTCCATCTTAACTTATTTTGGAAATGCAATTTACATCATAAAATGCATTTGTAGCTAAATAAATTAATTAATTAAAGTTCAGTAACTAGTATCTCTAACATGTTTAGGGGTTTTTTTTATATCTTTACAGATTGTATAAAAAAGCTTCAGGCTTCAGCTCAGTGTGAGCAGGTTCACAATTTACACCACATAAAACTGTCTGGGGCTGTTTCAGGGTGGTTTTTTTTATTTTATTTTATTTTATTTATTTTATTTTTAAAATATTGTGGCTTGAAATTTATAAATAGCCAGAATTTGAAGATGCTGAAATACTGACTTACATAGCCACTAATAACAGGGTGCTCATACAGAGAATTAGAGGAACCGCCAATGGGCTTTTTATTACAGCAATATTGTACATATTACATGAATAAATTACATTGTTGCATTATGCAGCTGCTGCATCATCAGTTTAGAGAGTAGACTGCCATCCTAAGTATTCGGGGATGCAAGCTCATTATCTCTAAATCCACTTTGGTTACAGCCACAATACAATCCAAGCTAAACTGCTTTCACATAAAGTATTGCGTACGCCTATTCGTAATCAGGTACATGGCTCAGAGGCGGACTGATGAGTTTAGGTGTCTAATCAAATTTACAAAAAACAGTCTGTTTCTCTGAATCAAGCAGAAATTTTCACTTGGAAAGGTTATTAGGAAAGTTATATTACTCATAAAAATACAAATCTACATATGTTGTGAAACATCATTTTTTATTGGAAAGATACTACTAGAAAAATACACATTTATATAACAACAGTTCTCACTGTAAAAAAACCACTAAATTAAAAAAAAAAAACCAGTTTTCTCTCTTCCTTATTATGATGATAACTGCTGGTGTTTGAATGCTGCCAAGGCACTTCTTTGAAACTCGGTTGTTTTTATTCTCTGCACATTGTTCTCTCGTCCCGTCAAATAAAACACAAATCTTAATGTTCTCCACAGCTGCAAGTGTTTGCCTAGGACTCGTAGATTCACATTTACATATTTTATATATTGATGCAAATATCATTGGCTAGGCAAGTAATATGCTGTCAGTTCTGTTCATTTTCCTGAACCCATTTCTTTTCATTGTTTTTTTTTACTTTGCTGAAACCGTATTTATTTACATTACTATTATTATTCTGCTCTTCTGAAAGCACATACACCCCTTGCATCATCCACCGGGCTCCTTGTGCTCATCAACTCAAGGGAAATCCCATGCCTGGAGAAACTGGTCAAGGTTTTACAACTAGCTTTAAGTTGGGCAATGTTTTACTACTGGGCTCTTGCCAGATGAGGCTGTTTGTTGTATCACATTGCCACAGAGCTTTTCATAGGCGGTTTCCTTGAGAGGTTGCTAAATGCTATCATAATCATTGAGATAATAGTGATTAAGGTTAGGATAAATACATAGAGCTGTATCTTTTTAAGCATACGTAATAAAACTAGGTGTGAGAAAATCACACGCTTTTAGTCTAAGCAGTTTTAGAATAGAAATGGCCATCATGCAGATCCCAAATTCGGATGCTAGCAGTTTGAATACTTTCAAGAGGTTCTAGACAGAAGAAGATCTAAGTCTAATGTGAAGTGATGTATATATTATAATGTATATATTAGTAAGGGCACTGGAAGAGCACCCAGGATTCACTGGTTTTCTATCCACTAAAATCTGTGGACCAGCATTGACAAAAACAGAATAGAAAAGAGAAGGAAAAGCTTTGAGGCAGTGCTTCCCCTGCATCTGGACATGTTTCCCACATAATGTAAGAAACATCCATGCTACACTTGAAAGAGGAAAGGGAGCAATGAAAGTGTTGATTCAGCCACCAGCCATGTGTCACTTCCTATCCTCCATTAAAAGCACAAATATACATTTTGTCATAATTATTTAAAGCCATTTTTTTCCATATAAATATCTGAACATTCTGCAACACTTTGACTTCCCTAAACTTTAGGCTGACAGAATGATTCCTGCACTTTCTATGCCATTACTAAAATGCTGTCAGCTGTAGTTCATAGCTACTCAGCAATCATGCATCCTGCTGAAGCTGAGAAGATATACACGAATCCTAAATTATACTACAGCATAAAGTGAAGACACCCTACCTTAATATTATCAGATCACATGATTTGGTCCTGCTGTTAGGCCTTTTCGGTCTGTATGTCTGAAAGTGAAGAACATGAATTTGAATGCAGTCTGTACCTATAACTAACTCTCTGCCTTTTGTGACTTACCAAAGTCATATAATATTGTTTCCATTATCCACATAAAAAAAAAAAAACAGGTTTAAGATTGTCAGAGAACACTTTTTGGTGAAAATGTGCTCAACTAAATGTTCCTGGAGAGAGACTAAGAGAGGTGAGAAATGCAAATTTGTTAATGCAGTTGGCAGTATTCATGCATCTCTGTGGAGATATGTATACCTGAAAATAATGAAAATTATCCTACATTTACAGGTAAGACTGTCAAGGACCATCATAGATGTACTTCCAAACCTAAATCTACTCCAAGTGACAAAGTAAAGATTTTCTGTTTTCTCTCAGCATATAACTAAAATTTTTAGAAAAAGGAAAGCTAAGTGGATAATCTGTTTTAATTCTTTTGTAGAATGAAAGAGCATAATATTTTCCAGTACTAACCCTGAAAATCTTCTGTTTATAGGACACACTACTATTTCAGGGGAAACTTCAAAATATTATTATATATTAAAAAAATAAAAGGAAGTTAAGAAGGTAAAAGAAATTGTCTGAATGCTGCCATTTCATAAAACAGCACAGTTATGTATCTATATGTGCATGTGTAATGTACATATAGCTATGCATAAATGCATATCAGTATGAAGATAGCAATGCATTCTGTAGTGTGTGCTATTTTTCATATTACCTTTTACAAGGCCTTATTCAGCAAAACATTGAACAGATTTCTTCCGTTATACTATGGCACTTTCAAATAAATTTTGTCCCAAATATTGCAGTTATGAGAAGGTAAGGAAATGTTTTGTCTTTTTTATGATTTTTAAATTTTTTTTTATATCAAAAAATTGCTGAAGCAAGCTGGATCACAGCCACCTTTTGGGGGATATGTGACCCACTGGATACGAAATATTTTGATTGCAAACATTATTGTAGGCAAATGAGAATACCTTTCAAAACGGAAATGACTAGGCAAACTTAGCTTAACTTTTATGACATGCAAACTAAAAAGACAATGACTTAATGTCTAATCTCTGCATGTCTCTTCAGAGGCAGTCAGTAACCAGTACTGTGATAAGCTGTAGAAAGTGAATTTAATTTTGCACGTGCGCGTGTGTGTGTATAAAGACAATGTAAAACTGATTTTTTTTTCAGTTCCTAAGCACAAGAAAAAGTTGACATACAAGTTGCCTGCGGTTACTGGGGTAAAACAGTTAATGTGTGAGGTTTCCTTCTTCCAAGATGTAGTGTGAGATGAAGAGAACGCATGTGGGCCACTAGTACAAAGAAAGCAGAGAGTAACAGGAAAAGAAAAAGAAAAAAACAGAGTGTGTAAGGGTAACAGAGGGAAATAAGATTGAAAGAACAAAACATCAACATTGTTAGCTGTGAGGAACAGACAGGAGGGAGATACTGCCTGCTGGCCATGTGTACCAATGCCAAAGAATCTAAAAAAAACAGCATCTGTGGTATGGGATGGTCTCTCTCTAGATCTGAAAAACAGCAGCAGATTGTTTTTATAGAAAGAAAAGGTGTCAGCAGAAAGGAAGGAGCATACACACATGGAAACATTTGCTGTAAGAAGCCACTTGAAAAACAACCAAGGAGATGAGTGGAAGAAACATCTGTGAAACATGCAGCAAGACCACCACTAGTGCTCCAGGGAAGAGGTGGGAACAGAAGAGAATACACAAGCAGTGTTGGACATAGCATCTTGTCAGAATGACAAGGAAATCTTGTCGGTACTTTCAAGAAAATCCAGCATCTTGTGAGTCTGAGGGGAAAAGTATTTTGTCCTTCCTGTGAGGGAGCGAAGGAGTAATCTATACTCATCAAGAAGAAAAAAAGTCTATCCTGATTGACCAAAGTCAATCCAGAAGTGTTCTCTTTTAAGAAGAAAATGTATTTTTCAGGGGATATGTTGGCAATTCTGCCTACCAGCATCAGGATAGTTTGGGTTCTTTTCCACGGGCTCGGGTCTTCTTTTAAAAACCTTAAATGTGCAGTCTTGACCAGTATCAGCTTAAGGGATTGCAAAGTGCCAGCAGTGAAGCACAATGTGTAACTTTGGGGTCAGTGAAAACAGACATGATGTGTAACATCAAGGAGGAAGAATTCACGTACCTTTCAGCGATCTGGCCTTAATTTTGTGGTTCAGACTCTTTTAGCTGACAGAAGAAAGTAAGGGCTTCATCATGTCAAGACCATATCTGAAGTTACTTCAGCTATTCCTCATGAGGACATCAATCCAGATGCAGAATAATCTGCCTTTAACCCAAATGAAAAAAAAAAGAAAGCATTGATCAAGAAAAATTTTATTCTCTTCACAAAGTCTTTAATGACTTCTCAGCATTGCTGAGGAGTGGTACAGGAAAGGATATTTTGGTAGCCAACTGCTATAAATAATTGTATGGAAAGTCCATGTGCTACCGAAAGGCCTCTTAAAGAGGTCACATAAAAGATGAGTCATAATGTAACTGATTTCTACCAGATCATCTCTCCATTTGCTCACTGCAGAAAAAACAAACTATGGAATGTGAAAGCACTTTGAAGTGACTGATGATCTTGCTGCTTATTAACCACACTGAAGACAATCTTAGTAAAAGTAAAGGCAAAGGAGAAATAGACTGGATGGCTCATTCCCACCAGTGGAAAGACAAAGCAAGCCTTTTATTCTTCAGAAAGACATGTGCTTTTATTCTTACAGAACAGATTAATGAGAATAATACTGACAAAAAAGACTATATATTTTAATTTGCTACAAAATATATAAACATTTTAATAAATTTCAGGATTTTTCAAAATAAATTTTTCTTTAAGTCAATAGTAAAAAAGTTGCTTTTTATTTTCTGCCTCCACAGGCTAATAGGTTTTTTTCAAGTAATTTTTGGTGAATCTATGGAAAAATTCAGTTTTTCTAGTGAAAATGAAAATTTAAATAACTAGTTAAATGTAAAAAAAAAAGTGCAGAGGAAAAGAAAGATTCTTCAGAAAGAAGCAGTGTCTATATGCAATAAGTGACAGGTAGATTTTTGCCCTCAGTGGCTAGCAAAGACTGTTTTTAATTAATTACGATTAATTCATTAGATTTTAAGAATTTATGATTAAAGAATTCCTCACTGAAAAAAAGCTTTCTTTCTTAGTGCAGCCTTCCTAAAATCACTTGTTAATGTGTTTTTATATTACAAAATAGTTCTTCAAAACCTCACCTTGTCTGGAAAAAAAAGCTAAATTCTAACAAAACAAGGCATTTAATTGTAAGTTCCTACTATTACAAGAAATTCCTCTATAACATTGTTTTTCTTTTTCGCTGAATATTGGCTGTTGCGGTGCTAGTTGTATTTCCTTTTGTTTTTGTTTATTCCAGCCACCATGCCTTCCCTGCATCCTTCAGTGCAGCCGCAGACTGGGAAATCGAAAACCTGCTGCACCTGCACTCACTGAGAGGGTATGATGCAGGATGGGTCCCAAGAGTCTTGGAGCACCAGACTATTGGTTGTGACTCACTGAAATCAGTTCTGCTTTAGGAGATAGGTATGTCATCTTGCACATCTAGACCTTAATCCAAATGCCTGGCAGTGCATACTGGTCTTGACAGGTACTGAGCCAGCTTGCCACTTGGCAGATTAGAAAGGACTGCCTCCTGGAGATTAGATGGCTTGGCACAGCAAGAACACAGAGGTCAAACTAGGATGCTTGCCAACCAAAAAAGATCCTCTCATTTTCCCAACCTATAGCCGCTCCCTGGATAAGCATTTTTGGCCTTTTGCCTTAGTTTGAAGGCAAGACTTGTTAGGATTTAGCCTGAGGGACATGCTTTACTGTTGAAGGTCAAGCTAGATTTTGACTGTTGTGAAGCCATGATACGGTAAGGTCACATTCTTTCTCATCAGGGCTGATCTCTCAAGGCTCTCCCGGGGCATCATCAAGAATGGAAATTTTTCCATACCTTGCCGAGAACAATTCCTGATGTTTATTATGCTCCAGTTTCATGAAATACAGGCAATTTTCCTGGAAATTGTAGCAGAATAGAACACAGACATCTAATTTCATATAAGATCTCAGGACACGAACATTTGAATTTGTTCCCAGCAATATTCTTTGTCTTGACTCCTGCTCATTATCTGTATACTTAATCATCATATATCTTTTTAAACTGGAAGTAATTACACTCTAACAATGTTTAAACCAGACTTACTGTAAGGCATTTCATTGTCAATGAAACAGCAGATTCTGAAGAAACACCAACCCATTTTTTGGAAGAAACACAACCCCATTTTTCTAACACATTTTACTCATCACACATCAGTGGTGGTTTACTGTTTCGTTTTTCTGGAGCTAGCACCAGTACTGCAATGAAGTTTTCCTGCTCTGGGCAGTCCATTTGGCTTTTCATTACTTGGTGGCAAACTACCTCTGCACCACATATTCCTGAGCACCTGGCACTCTGCAAAGTGTCCACGTTTTTATGGAGAAAGTCCACTGTTTCCTCCTGTTTTATGGGTCTGTTTAGAGCCAAGGCTTCAGCAGCAGCACAGAAATGCTTTTTCACAGTTTTCTGTCTCAAACAACAGTAATTTGGGTATTGTGATACAACTTTACTTCCTTCTCAAACCAGCCTGTTGAGAAGAGTGGCCTTTGACACACCTCCAAATTCACCGTACTCATCCTGTGCCAGAGCCTTCCTCCCTCTGTGTGGTGTCCTTTATGAAAACAGAATATCTCAGACAAAAATCAGTGGTTCTGAAGCAAAGTGTAACAAAAGAATCTTGAACAGTTTCTACACATTTTTATTCCTCATCTGTCTTGTTGCAACAGACTGCAATAGGGTGAAAGTTTTACCTGACACAATTTGTCCAGACCTCCAGTAATCCATTTTTAGCTACAGTACATATCAGCTGCTCAATTTATCATCATTGTGGTAGAATTTTTCAGAATTAATAATACAGCTGCTCTTCCAGAAGCATCACAGACAGTCCTTTTCTCAGACATTGGTGTGATCAGTCTTCTGATTCTCAAGTTAAAAAGTATAAACTTCTTTTTAAAATTAAATCAGGTAAAACTGGCTTCTGGCCTGCAGTAAAGGCTTTTGTGTTCACTTCTCAACTTTGGAGAAATTAATTCTAAAGTCTTCTAAAGTTTTGATTGACTTGCACATGATTCTCTCTTTAACAGACTGAGTAGCAAGGAACTTCTGTCGCTACAGAGAAAACATTCCCAATACCCTGCTCTGCTGTCAAGCCCACACTAGAAAGAGAGAGAGTCAGCAACCTAAGATGCTGCCTGAAAAGCTCCTAAACGAAGATGTAGTTCTCAGAGTTTAATAAGACTATTTGTAGGGATGAAGTCTTTCATAAGCGTAATTACGCAATGTCAGTCTAGGAGGGGGGTTTTTGTTGTTTTTTCTACTATTTTTAAATAATCTGCAGTAGTTTCAATACCAATACTCGTAAGAGTGTATTCACTGCTGTAAAAATTGTACTTTATTGAAAATTATTATGGAAAAATACCTCCTCTCATTATTACAAAAGTTTAAAAAGTACTACTTCCAAAAATAGCTTACCCACAATGTTTTAACAAAAATTTATTTTGACAAAATATGATAATAATAAGGAAAGTACTGGAAAGATTAGTATACTCCATACCACTGCACCTTCAGGAAAAGATAATTAGAGAGAAAAGTACTGCAAAAGTATCTGTAATAGGACTAAAACCAGGAAATAAATGCTTAGAATTAATGTCTGAAGGAGTATTTCTGGATTTGTTGCTTTTCTCTTTTTGTGGTGTGATATGGAACACCATTGTACTACAGAAAAAGTAGCCAAAACAGTAGAGGAAACGAGGACCTCAGTTATTAAAAAGGGTCAGACAACTACTATCCGCCCATGTATTCTTTAAGATAGAGAAGATTAGAAGCCAGATAGATGCCTCAGAAGGCTGTGAGTCTCATTGAAATCAATGGGAAAATGCACGCACATCTGAAGGCAGGGTTTGGCCTGAGCAAGGGAACCTCACTGAGACAAATCGTTCTGCAAAGGCGTGAGAAAGGATCAAGGCTCCTGCAAGCCTCGAGTTCATGTCAGCCACAGAAAGAGAGAGCAGAAAGAAAATAAAAGGATGGCCTAAGCACGAGAAGAATTGAGGTGGAATGTCTTTGCACATATCATGGTTGCAGAAATGAATTATGGAGAGAAGGGAAAAATACGGTTAATACAAGGTTTTAAAAAGGAACAAGGCAGCTTTCAGAGGCAAAAGACCATTTTTGTGAGTATAACTGTATTAGAAAAGTATAACTGCTAATGCAAAGGATGGGGCAGGACTGGCAAGGCATGCCGTCCTCCTTCTGTCAAAAAGAAATAATCTATCTTCTTGTATCATCAGCATTTAATCAGGCATTAAACATAACAATCCAAAGTGAATTCAGTGTCTCCTTCAGATCAGGAAGGATATATTGTGTGAGAACTCAGCATTTTACTAAACCAACAGTGCATTGTGAATGAGTCAAGCTCCCCAAATTAGATTTAAAGGCGAAGAGACATGCTTAAAATGATGTGGTGTCCGTTAGGCGAATTGCGGCGGCTGTGGGTCCGATGCAGCTATCGAGACTCTAAGCTGACATCAAAGAGGAAAAAAATCAGCTGAAATGACAGCAGCAGCTGCAGCATCCGCCTCTAAATTAGGCTGTGTTTCAAAGTCTGAACTCAACTGCTAAGCAGTATAAAGACCCAGGAGGAAGGCTGCCCAAGAAAAAGAGTTAGATTTCTAACCTAACACATCAAAGTAACACATGCTTAGAAGAGCAATAAATGCATATGGCACACATTCACATGCTGCTTAATTGCAGTGGGTTCATGAAGCCAAGACAAACCTTCAGCTGATTCCGACTTTTACAGAGGATTTGAGTCCTTTTCGAATGCAGAAAGCTGACACAAATTGGTAGCAGATTAGAGTCTGGCATTGTGATAATACATCTCATAATTTCAAAAGATGGACATTTTTCATAAGATGCCGTCAAAATAGTGAGCTCCTTATTATATAATTTATACATCTACCAGATTACAGCATACCCACAACAACACAATTAAGAAAACCTTTCTCTCAAAATTCAGTAATAGAGTTACAGAAATAGAATAGAAAGCCTCCAATTTCACTCTTAATTTACTTACATACAAATATTATACTCGTGGGAAGAGAGAAATACATTATTAAGTTAAATACATTGCTGTAAAAATCATTTTTTTAGCTGT
Source organism: Apaloderma vittatum (assembly GCF_000703405.1). Lineage (NCBI taxonomy): Eukaryota > Metazoa > Chordata > Aves > Trogoniformes > Trogonidae > Apaloderma > Apaloderma vittatum. The sequence continues at coordinate 73,315 of NW_009708360.1, read as the reverse complement.
AAAAATCATTTATTAGGGAAATCTACCTATGTTTGGCATGCATTTTTGTTCTACTTCATTCTGTAAATTCAGGGAAAATACATGCAATGTTATTGATGATGTACAGATTTATAAGAAAGTAATTGGAAATAAGCCTGAATATGTGGATACTTTATTTGTTATGTACACCAAAGACACTTGGTACAAAAACTTGCATATTTTCATCCTTCTAGGGATTAGATTTGATGTCTTTTTTTGTTTTGTGCAAGCTGGCAGAAGAAATTAATTTAATCGCTTGAGATATTTATTAAAAATTCCTATGAAATTGCAGTGCAAGGTTGGATTTGTGAGCTAATTCAAACTTACACCTTCCTCACTTGTCTTTGACACACTGTGAATAAGTATGTAACAGAAACACAAATAATAAAAAATCAGAGAAACAGAAAGGAACATAATTCTTTACTAACCTCTGAATCTTGCTTATATAGCTTTAAATCAATGCACTTTTGAAATGGGTTAAAGTTGCAAGAAATAGCAATCATCTACATCTTAACTTGTGTATTAAGAAAAACAATTCCACCAGAAATGATGCAATAACCCTGACAGTGACATTATTACTCATGAAGTAATATTGCTTTTTATGCTTATAGACTTCTATATTTAAACGAAGATGTTTGAGGACATCAACATCAAATACAGTGGAATAGCAGTTATCATCAAAACAATCAGAGATGATAAAATAAAGACCCTAAATATGCAGCACTCAAGGGAAAGCAGGATCACAAATGTCTATACCTATATTGTACTTATAGAAAGTGTTATATCACTTGAGAATCAATAGATTAAATATATCTATTGAAATGATTCATCTGAAAATGAAAATTACTCAGAAGCTGACACTCAGAGACCCCTAGAAGGACCCAACAGAAGGAGTAAAAGAAGGCTAGATTCTTATTTTTAATTTTCCAGATTTTGTCATGTGTGCAGTCGATGCAGCATCTTACAAAGTCATTCTGTAAAATAAAGTGAAACAGAACTGCGTGCCGTTTCTGGCTGTCATGTGGAGGAGCCTGAAGGGGAGGTGCAGCAGGTACCGTGAGTTTGGTGCACACGAACTCTGAAAGCATGAAGATCATCATGGTCCTTCTTAACTTAACATATCCTGACTACTTGAGTGCATTGACCTGTGTTTCAACTGCTACAACCAACTCAGAAACAATGTGATTTGCTAGTGCTTAGTCAGATCACTTTTTATTCTTTGTTTCACTTGGTCTTTGATAATACTTATTAAATGGTAATGTTTAGTGAGCATTTTGGAGGAGGGATGTCTTTGTTAAAACCACCGTGGCTTTCAGAAAGAGTTGAGAACTAGCAATATAGACATGCTGAACACTCTGAGAATAGCATAAAATCAAATAGTTATGCGGTTGCCTCAACAGACAACTTGCTTGCTATCAGAATTAGAAAGGAGAAGTGGGTTTTTTTGTCTCTGTGGAAGAAGAAAGACCATTAAAGGCCAAATTCAGCACAACCCCTTTTATAAGTAAAACAGGAAAATACTGTTTTCGTTGTACGTACTGATAAGATGAAATGTTTGTGAAGCTATACAGTAATACAAGTCTCTAACTTGCTTCAAGATTTCTGACCTAGAATAATGGTATTTTCAATAGGATTTTTGTTGTAGTTCTGAAAAGTTCTAGCAACCGCAGTGTTGCTGAGAGGACCTGCTCATTTTTCCCCAGCCTGAACTCCATCCAGACATAACTGGCACTGTATTTTCTGAGGTTGGCTTTAGTTCTATGCTCCTTATCTCCTTCTTTACTAGACTATTTCTCAGAATAAATTCTGGAAAGCGGAGAAATGAGGAAGCTGCAGGATTTCCCACTTTTCTGCTGAAAGTTCACCTTATTTTGCACTCCCACTCTGCTCTAGGGAGCAGCTGAAAGTCTCACAGAATTTAGAAAGAGATTCTCTGCAGCCTTAGCAGTTTCCCTCTTCTTCCAACTATGTTATTAACTTTCCTATCCCAGCCCCAAATGAGCTTAAATATAGACTCCTCTACATCTAATGAGACATAATTAGCTCATCAGCTTCTGACAAGCCTAAATAGACTTGTTAGGGAATGACAAGTCTAGTCAATCGCATAGTGGAATGGGTGTCATCCCTCCCACTCAGTCCTCCAAGGAAGGAAACAAGTCTCTAAAAAGTCATTTGGAGGATTTCCCGTCTCCTCCAGGAGCCCAGAATGAGGGAACCTGGTTTAGGTCACTGTTCTCCTACCCTGTCTTTTAAAGTTTGCAGAGATTTGCAGAACAATTACCTGGATAAGAAGGAGACAATAGAAGTAATTTACTGGTGTTATGGGTTACCCTTTCTCCTTCCACGCCTTAGATGAAGGGACTGCAATGCTGGAGGAAACAATCTTTGACTTGTTTCTCTCAGCTCTGTCTCCACAGTTGTCAGAGCCAAAATCAGTTCATCAGTTCCTGATGATCCATGTTGATGTTACTATTCAAAATGATAGTAACTCTTAAAATAATGAGTCTAATCATCTAATCTCTATTTCTCTGCACTACAGCTCAACTAGATGGGTCCAGGGAGCCAAAACTTATTTCATTTATTCCAGGTTATTTATTTATTTGTTTATTTATTTAGCTAGGGAATGCAAAAGTGGCATGGAGTAACAGTGCATTAGGACTCCTGAAAAGCGTCTTTCCTAAGTAGGAGAACCATGCCTCAAACAAAGGATTCTGTCATTTTTGGAAAATGCTGGTTTATACTTAAAAGTTTCAAAACTATGCCAATATTTGCAAGTTTTGAGAAATGGACAGACTCATCATTTAAAAATAGGACATGCATGCATCTGATAAACTTATCTGAATACATAAATCTCAACAGTGACCAGTTTATTTCAGAGTCTATGCATTGTAGGTGCTTGTCTGTCTAAATGCTGTTGCGGGATTTGGCTTCTAAAGTAAGATATTCATAGAATCATAGAATGTCTTAGGTTATAATAGATGTTAGAGATCATCTAATCCAACCTCCTTGCCATGGGCAGGGATACCTTTAACTAGACCAGGTTGCTCAAGGCCTCATCCAACCTGACCGTGAACATCTCCAGGGAGAGGGCATCCACAATCTCTCTGGGCAATTTATTCCAGAGTCTCTCCACCCTCGTATTGAAGGATTTTTTCCTAAGATCCAGTCTAAATCTATTCTCCTTCAATTTAAATCCATTTCTCCTTGTCCTATCACTAGACACTCTTGTAAAAAGTTCCTCTCCAGCCTTCCTCTAGGTTCTTTTCAGGTATTGGAAGGCAGTGACAAGGTCATCCTGGAGTCTTCTCCAGGCTGAACAATCCCAGCTCCCTCAGCCTATCCTCACAGCAGAGGTGCTCCAGCCCACAGATCATCCTCTGGACTCATTCCAACAGATCCATATCCCCCTTATGGTGGGGACACCAGAACTGGATGCAGTATTCAAAGTGGGGTCTCAAAAGAGCAGAGTAAAGGGAGAGAATAACCTCTCTAGATCTGCTGACCACACTCCCCTCGGTGCATCCCAGGACACAGCTGGCCTTCTGGGCTGCATGAGCACACTGCCAGCTCATGCTGAGCTTCTCATCTATCAACACCCCCAAGTCCTTCTCTTCAGGGCTACTCTCAACCCACTCTGTGCCCAGTTTGTATTTATGCCTCAGATGGGCCCAACCCAGGTGCAGGACCTTGCATTTTGACTTGCTGAACCTCATGCAGTTTGCACTGGCCTATTTCTCAGGCCTATCAAGATCCCTTTGGATGGCATCTCTTCCCTCAAGTGAGTCCATGGCCCCACACAGCTTGGTGTCGATGGCAAACTTGCTGAGGGTGCACTAGATGCCATTGTCCGTGTTGCTGAGAAAGATGCTGAACAGCACTGGACCCAGAACAGACCCCTGAGGAACTCCCCTTGTCACTGGTTTCCAAGTGGATATCGAGCCATTGACCACAACACTTTGAGTGCAACCCTCTAGCCGGTTCCTTATTCACCAAGTGGTCCATCCATCAAGTCCATATGTCTCCATCTTAGAGAGAAGGATGTCATGTGGGACAGTGTCAAATGCCTTACACAAGTCCAGGTAGATAACGACACAAGTCCAGGTAGATGACATATTGAGTATATTACCCTAAATATCTTCACTTCACTGGCTGGAGCTCTTCCTTGAAGTAATATAATAAACAGGTTCAATTCTCTCCTGTTCTGGACGGTTGTCAAACCCCTTACATACTAGATAGGTGTCCTCAGCAAAAAGGATATCCTAGGTAAGGTTGTCCTCCCTGCTCCAATGGGGAAAAAAAAATCAGAAAAGAACTGAAGATTCTTCCTGAGAAATTCCACATTGCAGATTCCTCAAGAATTTGTTCTTATTTGACAAAATGTGGAGGCCACATCATCAGTAGGTCATTGCAACATCTGGTATTTTTAGAAGCCAGTTGAAGTTCTAAGGGTGGAATACCTCTGGAAATCTGTACTAAATTTACAGCTTAAATGCTACTAGTCTACTGATTTCAGTGGAGAAAAGCAATTTACAGCAGCTGAGTCAATGCTGAGAGAAGCCTGTAGAGAAATTAAAATTCCTGCTCTGATAATAAAATGAATCTGAAATCATGAAACTGCAATAAAATTAATATGATTCTCATTTTGGTTTTTAGTACTTATTACATCTAAGTTTCTAAAAAGTATCCATCTTTTGTTTCCAAGCTATGTTTGTGCAGTAGGATTTTGCCCTAGGAGAATCTTATCACGAGGTTATAAATCTCTGAACCCAGAGAATTTCAACAGAAATACCTATTCATACCTAACTAGTTTGAGTTTAACATTAAAAATGTAATTAAATTGTGTTTTCTTCACTTTTCCCCTGCTGTTTGAGAGAAAATGTGGTACACAATGAGAACTAAGTGAATGCTAATCTATTTTAACCTCAGTGGATTTGAAGGAAAAGATAGACTTTGGTTTTATTAATTGTTTTCTAAAATAAGGCTTTTAGGGAAAAACTCAGAACAGTGTCATCACGTTATCAGGAACTTCACATAAAAATCCTATTTTCATTACTCTAGTAGAGAATAGCAATTCACTCTGTCAGGCTTTAATTGAAGTACCTATTGGATGTCAAAATATTATTTTTTTATAAAGTCTTCATTTATAAAGGCAAAGCTAATGAGAGAGAGACTATGTCTTCTGCTTTCACAAACATAGTTAAAATTAGCTATACACAACATCTACTCCACTACCATTATCCAACACTATGCTATGTAAATTACCACAAGGTTGTAAGTGTTCCCTGGAGACACCAGATAAGGTTGGCGTGCTCAGCTACTGCTTCTTTTTGTTGATTTTTAAAGTGAGCATTGGTGGGCAATAGCTCAGTCATTACTGGGAGGGAATAACTACTGGGGGGTCACCCTGGTCACACGGACATAAGCACCAAAGTAAATGATGGAAGTGAATGGGAAATGAGTCTTCAGCTAAATTCAGAAAGCCATTTTTGACATATTGTCTTCTTCCTGATCTTGGGTTATCCTTAAAATCAATAGAGTCCTTTTGTTCTTTGAAAGACAGCAGCACCAGATAGGCATGTAGAAAGGCTGGGGTTGTATGTAAAATATATAGACAGCACTTCCACCAAACAGCCAACATAGACCAAGATGCTCCGTTAGTCAGGAAGGTGGTACAATTGTCACTAGGGCATCTGACATAACACGTCAATCAGAGAAGTTTGTTGAAATATCTTTCATCTCCTCTTACCACACGACAGATCCAGGAATATGCATTTCCTTTCCTCGCAGCAAAGCCCCACTTATTCTGGGGCTGCCATGGCAAGAGTACTCCTGTGTTTTTCCTGTGCATCCTCCAATGTAAAACATTGAAAGTACCATTCAAAGTACCAAATTTTGAAAGTACTATGGCTCTAGTGAAATGTTTTGGTTTGCTCTTTGCAAGTGGAATAGAAAAATACTGCATTAAACTCCTGCCTCCTTATTTTATGTCAGAAAATGTGATGGTGAAAGTTGGAAGCATCAGATAAAGCAGTGTGATATCTAGAGAGGAAAAGTTACACTACAGACAACTTGCTTGCTCAGTAGAATACAGTCTTTAGAAAATTTGTTTAAAATAGTACACTAAGACCAGAAAAGTGTTTGAGCAATCAGGATCAGGAACCCTATGAAAGCACCAGTCTTCTGTGAATAATGGAGAAGACAGATAATCTTGACCTTTGTACTGGTGGAAAACTAACCACCCCTTTTCTTGAGCAAAGTACAAGCAAAGAAAACCTTGTCCAAATACAGGAAATAGAGCACATGAGCTTTCTCTGCAAAAGCCACAGAAAAAAATGAGAAGAAAAGTACAGTCTTAACAGTAGCCTCAGAAGCTCAAGCTCACATGCAGAACCCTTTAGATAGCCTAAAATAGAGAAGAATCCTCTGGGTGAGATCTTTTCCCCACTAAGATTTCTGACATATCACTTGCTAAGTTTGTCCTCCAGATCTTGATGTTCTGCAAATGAAGGTGGCAACAGCAGAGAAAACATAATCAAACTTAGTTACATTATTCATATGTGTGTAATCACATATATGTATATCAAAGATGTTTCAGGAGCTAGACAATGACCTACAGTATTCATTTCATGGGGCATGGTGGAAGCAACTTACAACAAGGCAGCTAGGAATGAAGACTTCCGGGGGTGCGGAAAGAGTCAGATTGTTGTACTGGATGTCCTATTTGGAAGATTATCCTTTTGTACCTGTAAAGCTTAGCAGTGCTATCTGAAGATGTATGTATTAAGACACATGGGCTTACCCATGTTTACCCATTTCTTTACCCTCCTTGTAAGTTGTTTGTCTATGCAACACTAACTTCATAAGAAAAACAGTACCTAACTATCTTGAGGGAGCTAAACTTTATGGCTTCCTGAGCAGAACCGAGATGGTTGAACAAATAAATGACACATTATATTTTCAGTGAGTAGTGTCTTACTGTTTCCATGTACTGTATCTGTGTACCTCTATACTGTTTCTTGCCCTTAAAAAAGTGAGTAGAAGCTTTTCTGGAGCTACAATGATGCAGAATAATTAATTTGGAACAAGGCCTTGATCAAAAAAGCTGTGGAAATTAATATTTTTTGTTCTCTCCCATGACAACACAAAACCTCCAAGTTGCACTGTTAATTAGTTAGAAAAAAAATAATAAAATAGTGGAAATGTGCTAAACAAAGGTACTCTTATAACTTGTTAAACCTTTTGTGCACTAGTATGTGATCATCTGGAGTAGAGTATCCCAGCCATTCAGACCATCATGTCACCTGGCTTTTCATGGTGGGATGTGCTCTGACAGAGGTGGGACCTTTCACCACTTCATTGGCCATGCGGTCACCCAGCAGTCTGCCCCTTTTATTAATCTTTCTCTTCAATGTCACTACTTTAATTTCCTGATTTCAAGCAAGCAAACAAACAAAAATCCTGTAAATGTTGTTCTTAAAGGTTTCTTCTTGACCTGGCATATAAACTGAGACTCAAACACAAAAACCCCAAAAGCTTTCAAACCTATTCTTTCCAAGTACAATGAAGGTATAGAAACTATATATTTTGCAGCAGGCTTCAGATTAAATCACATATATTTTCAACTCAAAACCAGGGCAATATGGAGACATTCAGGAAAGCGTAGAAAAACTCTTTGAACCTTCCATGTGAGAAATATTGCTTTTCTTACTCTTAATTAGTTACATCCTGTCCCTTCCATATATCCTAAGTATCCCTGCATTCTACAAGTGTATGACCTTGTCTCCTCAGTATCCACAAAAATTAAATAATCCTTGTGCTTTGTGTTGTATAGCCCATGCATAAAGAACAGGCAAAAGCCAAGCTGTACCTGAGCCAGAAAAAAGATTCTCAGAGTATGTTTATAGATCTGTATCAAGTAAAAATATAGTACACCGATGTGTTTGTTATTTTCCATGTGAATGACAAACAACACAAAGCATATGTCTACTTTATAAAGAAAAGGTAATTTTTATTTAATATGGTTAACATTCATTGTGAAGTTCAGCAGAATGCCATTAGAGGGCATGAAAGAGTAGTTGTGTAGAGAAGTGAACAGAGTTTCAACCAGATAAACTAAAAAAACTCAACCAACCAAACAAAAAACACTAGAATTAAAATAGAAAAAAAAGAAAAACATTTTTAGTAAATCACCTCTATTGAGTAATCAGCTCTGGATGCCAGATCTGTAAACCCATACTCCCCTTTTCCTTCCCAACTATCCTATTACTGCAGAGAATGGGTCTCAGTCACCAGGAAACACAAGCTCAGACTCATTTTGGTCCAGCAGCAATATTTCACTTCTTCTGGAATTTTTATGTCATGTATAAAACAAGACACAAACCAAAAGATTCAGTAATCTAACTACTGTGACACAGGCAAATCGGATGGATTGCAAATGCTCAGTACAAGGGGAGCAGCTGATGTCTAACAGGCTCAGTAAAATACTAAGAGATTCGCACAAGGAAACAGCCACAACAGGTGAAATGTATTTTAAAGGCATATAACAGATTTCTGTTAACCCTTGGACTGTTGGGAAAGGCCTGTGGAAATAGAAAGATGTGTCAGAGAAGAACCATGAACTCCAAAGAATGGGAGTTAAACAAAATTCCAGCTCTCCGAGACACCTGGAGGAAAAGAAACGGTCCATCAGAAGAAAACCATCATTTTCCCCTTCGCACCCCAAAGCAGAGCTAGAGTGATGTACGAGGAAATTATTTTCTGTACTCCACTCTTCCTAATAACCCCTTCATTTTCAGAAAAAAAAACCAAAACCAAAACAGGCAGTTAAAAAATAAACCATAAATCAAACAAATATTTAAAATATCGTTTCTTTTCCCCTCACTTGGGAAGGCACTACAGTCACCGCCATCATCATCATCTCAACAGCTCCCTCCCACAGACATGGATTCCTTTGCTATTATTAGAGATACCACATGCCCATTTTTTCTAATACATCCTGCTTTTCCTCCCTCAAAGTTCTACCTGAGCCATTTTTTATAGAGGTAGTCAGTCTCTAATTGCTTATCTTTTTCACTCCCTATCAGGAAAATTTAGGGCTACTCTTTCGGTCTCGTACTTTCCAGAGAAGATATCAGGGTAACGATGATAGCTTTTGCTCTTTGTTGATGATGTCCTTGGTTCAGAAGGACTGATAACACAGTCACCAGACATCATTTGGAGGTTCTGCCAGTGTTTATAGGTAGAAGTGTAACTAGGATGCATCAAAGTCCTTTTGAGAAAAGTAACTGTGAAGTTGCCAGACTACGCCAAAGAGAGAATGCAGTCTGAAGTCATGAAGGCTGCTCCTGTGAGTAGTTAGAACATAACAACTCATGAAGCATCAAGTTTCTTATGTGGGTTTTTAAAATATTTTTGTCATTTTATATCATAATAGTCTTTCTCCTCTCCAAATACTCCATCCCACCTTGAATCTCATCTTCAGTTACAGAATCACAGAATGGTTTGGCTTGAAAGAGACCTTAAAGATCATCTAGTTCCAACTCCTCCTGCCACAGCAGGGACATCTCACAGTAGAAAAAGTTACTCAAAGCCCCATCCAACCTGGCCTCAACCGCTTCCAGAGAGGGGGCGTCCACAACTTCCCTGGGCATCCTGTTTCAGTGTCTTATGTTCCAGTGTCATTACATCCTTTGACAGTGAATTCAGTGTGAGTACCACATGCACTAAGGCAAAAACAAACTTTTGTGATGCAGAGGAGCACTAAGCCTTCCTAAAATATTATCCAGTGTTTCCAAACCGCAACTGAATCTCTTAGCTTATCCATGAAGTACGAGCACATTTACTTTCCTTCTCTCTATAAATTAAGTATCCAGCTTTTGCAATGCATACCTCTTTGCAATATAAGGTGAATGTGTATTCCCAGATCAGCAGCCTGATTGCCATAGGATTATTTTATTTTCTAGAAATAGCGAGGTACGAAGGTAAGCATATCTACTCCTCTGGAGTGTAAACAGACTCTGGATGTGCAATATGGGGATTAGAAACATTACATATATTGTCAGTTTATAGGATTTTATTTCCTTTTCATGTGACTTTTCTTTGCCTTCAGTTTCATATGTGATTGGAAGGCTTAATAAAAAATGCAGAAGTTTGAAACCGCCTCACATTATTTACTTCATGCAGTCAGCATTCACAAGCATCAAAGCTTCTGTTTCAGTGCTGTATTAGAAACCACGAAACTTTAATGCTTGGCCAAAGAATCAACACAATCCTAAAGTAGAGGCATCAGCTCATGAGACTGCTGACAGAATGGATTAAACTGACTTTTTTAAGTATCACCAGTGTTGTGGGGAAAAAAAAAAGCCATCAGTTCTACAGATGCTTTTAAACTAAGACCAGCTTTTGTAAACTATTCACTTTGTTGATGCTCAAGAAGTATCTATTGATGAGATGACATCACCTGCTAAAGAAAATAATTGCTCAAAAGCTTAACCCTGTTTTTGCGTAAAATATATGGGCTAATCATGCTTAGCAAAAAAAAAAAGGAGACAAAACAAAAAACAAAGAACAGCAACGGATTTTCACAATGAAGGAAATGCCATAGTCCTTGCTTGCAAATAAGAACACTCCTGTGGGGCCTGACTGCTTTCAAAAGCAGAATTGTATCTTGCAGGAATAATATCATTGTGGTGTTACACAGAATTTCAACAGAGTCCCAAATTTTCTTCTTCTTTACTCATTTATTTTTAGCTGCTTTAGGGCTGGGAATAGATAGCACAGTATTTTTTCATTTGTCAGCAACGCCATTACACCTGCATTGTCCATACTGAGAGATTACACTTTCCTTTATGTCACACTGCTGATTCCTGGCTGCTGCCTCCAGTTCTTGCCCATCTACAGGTTGTCTCATTTCTCCGTGCAAAACAAGATTGGTGAGGAACAAAATTCTCTATAAAGATTTTTTGTCTGTCTTTAGGGATGAAAAATCTCTACTGCCTTCAATGCAGCAAGGTCACAGCGCAGCCGTGAGTCACATGGGAACGCTGCTGTCTGCTGCTTTACAAGAGGCTATGTCAGCATTAGTTGTCCTGTTTGGAGATTCACAAAGGGACAGGAAGGGTCCTTTGGAAGTGGATGTACTTTTCCTCTATCTACTGTTGTCTACTTCTGCATTTTATTGTTCTCCCAGAACACCGTAGGCGATGGACACATACCTACAATACATACACACCCAAAAAACATACAGGAAAAAGTAGTTCTAGAGTCAAGGAAGAGAAGGCTCTTTAGGAGCTCCTGACCTCCTTCACAAAGCTGCAACAGGTAGACAGGCCTTGGAAGGCCTTCTCCAAGCACTGCCCCAGGGCAGAGCTGTCCACTGACACAGCCTCAACTCCAGATCTGAGAGGTGGAGATGGCAATTATGTTATTTCCTTCAATTCTGGTGCACTCTACTGCAAACCCACCTCCTACCAGTGGCATTTTCTGTTGTTCAGTTACAACATACTAGTAGGCCCTTTGCACACTCCTATCACATCTCAA
>NW_009708360.1:49429-61728 GCF_000703405.1 Apaloderma vittatum | reverse complement strand
AAGAGTGAAGGGACACTGGAGGACTAAATCCTTCCTTCAAGACCTGAAATCCAAATGACTCAGGATGCTGTAGGTCCAGGGGTCACAGGGGCTGGGAGCAGCAGGGGGTCCCCCAGGGAGACAGGGCAGGGCCTCGCAGCCGGGGTCTGTCCCACAGGCCCCACCAGGGAGCAGGGCAGCGCAGCGGGCACCGGGGACAGCCCCAGTCCTCAGCACCAGGCAGCCCTGGGGACTGACCATGGGGAGCTGGAGTCGGGCCCTGATGCTGTGTTGCTGGGGCCGGGACAGAAATAATGTCTCCCATGGGCTGGGCAGGGGAAGGCTTCAGAGAGATTGCACAGCACCACCATTACAGGCCACGACAGCCCCACAGGGCCACTAGAAGCGCCAGCGACAGGGAGTTAATGAAATACAGCACTGAGAATTTAATCAGTGAAGCAGTTGTCAAAAAGAGCCATTATACAGCTTGTGGACCCTGCATGTTGTTGCAGCTTAGAATTGAAGAGGGAAAATAATGACTGCTTCTCCTGTGAGAGACTGGACAGGTAGAAATGAGATCAACGACAAAGCAACAAGTTGTGTTGAGACTACCATGTCACTAAGATTTCCATTAAAGATGTGCTTACACCAAACTCCTCTGAAGAGCATATTAGAAGTACTGGGGGAAAAAAGCTGGACATGGATAAGTGGAACAAGAGCACAATGTGATGTTTATAAATAGAGATAATGATGAACAAATCATAAACAATGTTCAAAAAGAGAAAATAATAATAAAATGGTGTGCTAAAAGCAAGTCAAGTAATGGAATTTCAGCAAATGCTGTTTTATTGCTAAATGATTGAATTTTGGGAGGAGGAGGGGATGTATGAATGATTAAGAGGCTTGTGATGCACAACTCTGTCAGCCCTGAAGCTTACTCACAAACTGTGGGCCTGAAGACCACATAAAAACAACTTTTATGGACTGACTATCCTTTGAAGACTGGACAATAAAATACCATACTTCCTTTGACATTGTGTCATACTTAAAATTATTCTTTGAAAATTCCTTATTTCAAATTAAATAAATTCCTTCCTTTCGATGCAACTAGAAAAGCATTTATATTGAACTAGAATAAAACTGTCGTTCATTTTCTCAGAAGACAATGTCTTGGCCAAATCATATGTTATATATAGCCCTGAACTTATTAAATGCCTATTTTTAAGCAATGTTTGAGAACTACATTATCTGCAATGATCTTTTGACATTTCCATTCAAATGAACTATTAAAATCATTTGTCTTGCTGCACTGTTGGACATACGCCTCTTTTCAGTAAGATCCACTTATTTTGAGAGCTTTCACCTGTTTTTTGGTCTTTTGAATAGTAATATATCATTAAAAAGTGTGAACTCCTGAAGTCTGACAGTGCCATTTAGCTCCTCCAATCTTTCACCTTCATGAGGCCAATTCCTTCGAACGTTCTCATTCTGAAATTCAAGAGCAATATGTTAGTAGTAAAACCTCTTTAGAAGACATAACTCATTTCCTTAGTTATTCTGTTTGTTTCTTTAGTTATGCCATTTGTTTCTCTGTGAAAAAAATAAACATGTCAGAATCTCCTACTCTGTGACTAGAACTTGATCCTTGAGAAGATGAATGCATCTGATCAAGCAACATGCAATTTGGGAAAGTAAATATATAACTTCAACAATTAATATCAGTCATTTAAGTTACATTCCTTTCATGGATTTGTTATTACATGCCATTTTATACCTTTAGTCTGAAGTTGCCTAATGATAGGTTTTAAGATACAATGATAATTTTGCAACATCTTGTGAAATGCTTTGTTTAAGAACATTGGCACTGCTTTAAGAGTGGTAGAATAAGTTGGTTTAAATCCTACGACCTTGCTGGTGGACTTTAAGCTCTTTAACTTTTGGGTAGAAGGAGGGAATGTTGTTGGCAAAGGAAACACTCTTCCTTCAGACATCTTTAGATTAATTGTCTATATACCACATATTTTGCAACTGGACTTGCCTATCCCACATCAGCCTTTTTAGCCACCAGTGCACTTGTAGCAAGTGTGGGTAGAGTCCTTCCCATATCTTTGTTCACGAAGCCAAGCCATGATGATTATAGAACTTCTATTCTTTTACAAATTTCAAACATATTGAATAAATAGAGGTGATCCAGCACTATGAACATTTTCTAACTACTCTGATTTTTCTGTGAATGTAGTGATTTCAAAGCCATCCTGGAATGTCTGTAGGGCTGTTATTTGACTGATTATATTAAATTCCCACTAGTAATAATAATCCTTCTTTCTAGGTTAGATTTTTGTTGTGTTCATCATCTTCTAGGGATCTCTCTGCAGGACACAGAGGCTTTTTTCAGCTTTTCTTCTAGTCAAATATAGGAAATATGTTGATTTAAAATAATGGTACACTAAAACACTGCTCTGACCAGAAACACCCAAGACGGTCATGGTTGCCTTGAGGATCTATCATAGAGGCTCCTTCCTTCTCTTTTCCCCTTTCATATCGCTGCTTCTGTATTCAGTAACTATTTCCACTCTTTGATTAAATGTAAGCCATCTCTTGCTCTGTGGATTTGCAGTAAGACTTCAAATACCTTAGCACTTAGGAGCCAGAAATTTTATTCAGGCACTTAGGAGCCAGAATTTTTATTTTTTAATGCATTTGTATAACTTCCTGAAATGCATGTTATGTGTAAAAAACTTGCTGCACTTTATTTTATTTTATTTTATTTTCAACAGAGAGGTGATGCAGAGGAGCGAGGCTCCACTGAATGGGATAAGCACATCAGCAGATCTAGAATTCAAGTGTCTGGAAAGAAAATTCATGTACTCTGCGCTATCATCCAGCCCTGCTAAACATAAGGACAAATTCATTGAAGGCTCTGGTGTTAACAACAGCTTTGTCATTGAAGAGGTGGCATGAAGAATTCTATCTACTTTAAATGCAGAAGCTCACTTACTAAGACAGTAACCATGATATCTGCTTGCCTCTTCATTAACTATCTGGTTATATTAAGGGTCTTACTTCTCGTCTTCAAAGCTATCCATCAGATCAGCCTAAGCTACCATAGATCAGCTCCCAGAAGACAGGCAGTCCACTGAGCTCTCTGGAATCAAAGATAAAAACTAGAGTTAGGACTATGGAAGACAAAGCTTTTCTGACCACTCACCCACAGTGATGTGTCTTCTTCGTCAAAATCATGAGCGCTTTTGGGAATCTCAGTGTTTTCAGATCAAAGTATAAAATCCACTGCTTAACATAATTTGCCCTCAGAATAAAAGATTAAAAATCCCAATCTCAAAGAGGTAATGAGAGAGTTATGGGGCTTTTTAATGTGTTTACTTTTAGAGTCTGGAATGTGTTCACACAGCACAATGTTGGTGTGGCAAAACTGCTTCAGCAGTCAGGGAGGTCATCAATGGCATGCTTCTACACTGGGAAGAGAATAAACAGGAATGAGGCACACAGGGATGAGGGACTGTGTCTCACTGTAGTTTAACCGTAACAAGTGACTTTGGTGGTCTCCATCTTGCACTGTGCTCAGGGTGGTCTACATAAATTAGCACGACTGGCTCATGCTAGTGTCTCTCAGATAAAAGGTAAATTTTCAGATTCAGAAGCTGCGATATTTCCTGTGCCATATATTTTATTCCTTACATCCTATGCATAGGAAACCATGGTTGCATGTGAAATACAAAGGATAAGTAATGGCTTTATCATGCTGTTTATTAGGCCCCACTAGACTGCAACTATACGATTTTGAGTATAGTCACACACTTACTGTATAATTTCTCTCTATATATTCATCCACTTCAAAACAGTTTAGTCTTTATGTTGCATGTGCAAAATAAGAATTAACTGCAAGAACTTTTACAGTTTCAGTATTTCTGCTGCTGGTATCAGTAAAAGTTCAGTAAAATCTATGTAAATCACTTAAACTACATATGTCTAGAAACAGTGTTATAACCAATAGCCACAGTGTTTAGACAAAACAGTAGAGAAAACTACCTAGATAACTATCTAAAATTTTACTGCTATAACCTCACTGAGCCTTAGTTCCATGTCTTTGCTATAAAGTGGCAATTTTATAAGAACTTATCCCTTATAGTTAGTCATGGAAAAGCAGCACATCTGAGACAAAAATGAGACGTGTTTACACTACATACTGCTGTAGTGCAATGATAAATCTACAGGCTCTACATACATATAAAACTGAGTAGTCTGTACATTTATTTAAACCAGCTTTAAAAGCATTCAGTCCAAAATCTGTATCTTGCCCTGGTAAGACAGCTGCTGACATCTGATCCATTTTGACTCCTTTCTAGCCTATTAATTGTCAAACAGTTATAAACACGAAGCTAGATTTTGGTTCATTCTGTCTTATTCATATGGGATTATTGTTCTTTATACCTGATTATGGAGAACTACTTTTAGTGAAGGCCTTGAACCTGCAAAATTTAACCTGCTTAGCCTTGATTAATCCAGTTGAATATCAACAGAGTTTCTCAGGAGCACACAGTTAACATACCTGCATGTTTGCAGGTTTCAGGCCTCCAGTGTCCACATATTTGCACCATCCATTTGTGATTATATTCATCATTTGTTATATCTCCTCTAAGATTAAATGTAAGTATGTATTCCAGACATACAATTAAACTATACACCAGACTAAATCCTAATTTCAGGTAAGTCAGCATAAAATAAGAGCACCGTAATTGAGATGAAGCTGCTGCTTTCAAGTGCATTAAGGATTTTTACTGGTGTTGTAGAAATTAAAACCTGGCCTATAGTAGCTATTGTTTCTATCCTAAAAAAAAAAATCTTCTCCACAGCTATTTTTTCTTCGCATTGATAGGGCAGTGAATAAGTACTTAACCCATAAAATTAATACGGTACATTAAATAATTTGTCTTTGTATGCCTTCAATCTATGTAGACTAATACAAGTATAGAAATGGATTAGACATTCCTCTTTAGTTAAGAGATATATCAGTGCATAAAGTCACAGTCTGGGTTCATTTAGCCTTTTCATTTGTAGTGCTCCATATTACATGAGTGCAGATCTATTTGAATCTCTTTAATATTCATGATCCTCTCACCAGTCTGAGTGAAAGAGATAAAGCTTTTGATAGCAATCTCAGCAACTTGATTAACAATGCACTAATCATCACTACCATTGACCTGATTCAGAAATGTTTTCAATTCATCCATCACTTTATAACCAAAGATGATTGCATTACCTTACCATTTTTTATTTAAATAAAACCACATGAGCTGTAAATATCTTGCCATTTTACTAAATGCACCTTGGTACCAAATTAATTTATTTTTAAAACTAAATACCAAAATGACCTATAATAACCAATTAGGGCAGGAGCATAGGGAAAGCGTATCACAAGTGGTCTGCAATAAAATCAATTCACTTTGACTTCACATCAATAAATGTTAAATTGTGCCAAGGAATTAATTTTGCAATAAATTGTTATTGTTGTTATAAAATCTAACTAACGCATATTACCAGGAGTAATTATCCATATATCAGAATGCATTGAATGTAGAGTGTGCACTATAATTACTCCCAAAATTGCTTATCATTCAAATGGTAATTTTAGGGATAATGTTTCTTTAACTATAACTTTACAAATTTCATCTGAAATTTATTTTTTACGGTTTTTTTTCTGTACTTGGTGCTGCAAAGAAAACAGAAAATGGACTGTAAAAAGTACAATAGATAATAAATACGCTAATGCAGTTTAATTGGAACTTCTTACCTTTATATATAACCGCTGAATGTTGCAACGGTATTAATATAGTAAGATACCTCATTTTGAGTGGAATTTCCCTCATGACTGCTAATTGGAATCTCCAGGCATATTCACGGCAATAGGTAGATTGTAGGACTGGAAAAAAAAATACTAGCATCAAGCTCTGTTTGAATATAAAACTTATAAGGGACATGAAATGTTTTTATTAGATATTATATTTCTTTGTTACCCTAATACTTGTGCTCAGCTTGAAGTCCACTTTTACAGGGATTTGGTTCAGAATTTTGAAACTGTAATATCAATGGCCAAACAGGAAAAGAAAAACAAGCAAACAAAAAAAATACTCTTGATTTGTACAACTAGATAGATGTGGACTTTCCTGTCCTCCTAACATCTTGCAGGCCATGAATATTACTGCTGTGTGCACTGGGAATTCAACACTAGGACAGTGGACCTCCACAGACAATCATCTTAGCGAATGGGTAATTCTAAGTTGGGATGGAAAAGGGCTAAGTAGAGATTCAAGCCTCTATACTATTTTTCTAGATCTGAAATCTTTGAAAGGTTAATTCTGCAATGCAGGTATTACCCTGCTTTTAATAATTCTTAAATACTATGATTAGACTGGATGTAAAATTACATGTTTGTGGTTATGATGGCTCACTGAAGCTTTCTAATTGGGTTTGTTGCTTTTTTCTTACTTTTTAGGTGTCTTAACAGCATCATATGAACTCCCCACGTCATAGAATACACCTGGAATGGCGCCAGCATTTCGTATAACTGGGTTGTCACACATGGAACCATTAATATCTAGGCACAATTCCTAACTGTATCCAGTTGCTTTTTGATGGATTAAGTCTAAGTTAGGGGTGCTTGTTTAGTTTCATCATCACTGTTTGAACTAACCTCAAAACTTTTGGCAATCATTGATTCATAGATCTGGTCACTGTGGTTTAGACATAATGACAACTATTAAAAAAAGAGATTAAGGAAGAGAGTTCAGCTGATGCTGCTGTGTGATGAAGCTCTTTCAAGCAATGGGAACCTCAGCCTATGCAACTACCATTGCTGTCTTTTTTTGCACATAATAACTACAAAAAGGAAAAGAACAGTGGTACAGAACAGTCCTGTACACATTCCAAATAAAATTTTGTTTGATGATGAACTTTGTTGTTTTTTTTTCTTACGAAACAACACTATTCTGTTGTATATATATTTTATGCTACCTTGTTCTCATAAATACATATAGTAGCTCAAGTGGGACAATAGAAAGGCTTTTGCAAAGTGTTTTAGAAAGACAGCTTTTAAAAAACAACCGTAAAGTGGCACAAATAAAAAGTTTTGGATTCTGTGGAGCTACTGAATTTCAAGTTTCATCAGCAAGTATTTGTGAAGATGACGAAACCACCTGTTTTTCAAAGGTCTGTGGCACACATCCTGAAGGTGAGACAGAATCTTCTAACATTTCCTTTATTGCCTTAGGAAACCCCTGATGCCCAAAACCCCAATATACTAGTGGGAAGCCAATCATTAGCAAGAATTGATCATGATCAAGAAAGTGCACTGTCCTTTTGGAGTCAAGCAACATATTTTGTAATGATGAAATGAATGTTTTCTTAAATATTCCCCACATCTTGTAAGAAAACATTTCAGTAATGAGCAAGATATTTCAAACCTCCTGGAAATGGATTGTGAGAAACTTCAGCGTAACTGGGTGCACGGGACATCACATACTTCACTTTGGATACCCATTCTAAGCACATTTGTCTAGGTCAATCCAAGTTAGGTGACTTATTTAAGCCAGACTAATCCTCCAGAGGATATCTGAAATTACACACCTATAGTAGCTAAAATTTAGTGATATCATTTTTATTGAACATTCTTGTTACTTTTTTCTTGATAAATTCTTTACAGAAAGTTTGAAACCCAAGGGTTTGGTAAATCAGGTGCTGTTAAATATTTTTGAAGATCCTGACATGATAAATTGTTAGGGATATTAAAGTGATATTTTGAGAATGAAGTAACAAAGTAAAAAGTAAAGAAGTTATGATACCCACAAAACATACACAGTACCTAAACTGAAGTCTCTGCATGTGAATTAGCTATATGCAGATTTCACTTCTAGTAAGTGCTTCTGATTCAGTTGTTTTGTAGGTGTGAAAAATAGTTTCTTTTCATATTATTTTTAAGAAGTATTTTCTGAAGTAAATTTTTATCCCATGTGTTTTAATAGACTATTGAGACTTAATTTTTATAAAGAATAAGGTGTATCAGCTTAGCCATTTAATATGAAAATACATAGCCTAAAGAAATGTTATTTTAAATCTGTTTGCCTTTTAAATTGTAATAGTCTGTATATCTATTTGTCTAGACTCCATCAAGGGGGCTATTGTAGCTGGAGGCATTGGTTTGAAGAAGACTAAAGGGCTACATCATGTCAAAGCCTCAAGTAGGAATTACTGCCTTTCTTGCCTCAGTTCACAGCTGTATTATGTCACCAAATCACATCACAGTGTAATCAAAGATGAATAAAATTTTTTTTTCTTTACCTTAAATGCTTTCCCTGTCAATTACAATCAAAGGACATGATTTCAGGTCTGTCAGTTTGCTGGGTTCTCTCCTACTGATGACTCCAAAGCTGTAATCTGCTAAATATAAAATGATTCAGAGAAGTCTTAGAATGATTCTGCTATTAAGAAGATGAATGTTTTTCTCCCACAGGGGACAGGAAAGTAATTGGTCTTTAAAGAATGAAATCAAAGATGTTAAAAAATTACCTTTTGGGGTCCTTTCCTCTCCACCTTTGGCTTTTTGGTGTTTTTTCTGTGTTAAACCCTCAGCCGTTCAGTATTCTCCTCTTAAAAAGATAGGCATAAGTATTCTAATCAATCTCTCCAGTTCTGTGTGCCATTAGAGTAAACATTTAACTGGTATCTTGTTTGCTACGCCGCACGCTTTTTTTTCCCACCATATTACTGTCGATTAGGTGCTTTGTAATGGGCAGACTGTACGCCTGCTGCAACTTCAACTTCTAGGCAGTTTACTGGCTTGATTACATCATTAACCATAATCAAAAACATTTCCCCAGAATGATTTTAGCTTGGTAGTAAGGATTGCTTCCTTTGATCTCAGTAGCATCATTTTACGATAAGTTGCTCCTCATTTACACTACAAATGCTGGCAAAAATGAAAGTAGTATCTTCACTAGTAATACTAGATAAAATAAAATAACTGGTTGAGCAGTCATGCCAGCTGCTTTCATCAATGAAGAATCACTTTTTTCTCATAAAAAAAAGTATGTATATAGATATATGTGTGTGTGTATTGTCTTGTGTGCTGCAATTTCCTAATATATCCTTGCATTATACTTAACAATACATCTCTTTTCAGTGCTTAAAATGTGGTAAAAGGCATGTCATTGGATTGCAGCCTTGCAAAATTCTTTCAGTCACAGCAAAAAAATTCATTACACCTGCATTGCTTGCACATACACCAGAAGTTTATTTTAGTGTGCTATATTCTTGTCAGAAGTTTCATAGATAGCAGATTTCTTCTCCATGACTCCTAACAACATGTATCCTTATTATAAGGCTAGTTCAACAGTTTCAGCCCATATTAGTGACCTGCACTATGGAAATATCAATTGAGTAAGCCACTCTGAAACTGAAAACATAGATGGCAGACTTACCTACAGCAGTGAAATTACACATGTGCTATCCTAGAGCACTAACAGCAATACACCAGATGCGTATAATAAAAATCACGTTTGATCTGTACTGTCTCCAGGACTGAGCTAGAGCTGACCCATGTGGGTGTGATAGACAGAGAATGTTCAAAGACCATTATACTGGCAATGCCCTTGATCTCTCCTGTGCTCTTCCTGTCATATTTTACAATTGGAGCTTTTGGTCTTTTACAGTAGATCTGAAGTTTACTGGGTGAAGCTGGGAACTGTTTTGTGGCCTGCAGCATGTGTCAAAGGGATAGAAAGGGAAGAGATGTTTTGTGGACCTCTCCAAGCTGTGCATTTATGCTTGACTTCTAAGGATTAGGTTTGATGTCCCAGCTGGTGCTGTTCACGTCCCTACCTTATTCCCATTCAGTTGCTCCATATACAGCAGAGTCACAGGACATGGAGAATTTACATAACATCTCCCTTTCCCCTATTAGAACTGGACAGCCAGGAGCTGGGCATCACTAGGTACTCTGGATGCCAAGCTTCACTTCCTAGCAGATTTTGCAGTTGAACAGATTCCCTGAAACCTTATTTATTACTTTATTCCTATTTCAAAGCAAAACGGCTGCACTTTACAAATGTCTAACAGGCACTTGTCTTCCATATGCTTGCTTGAGGAGAAGTAGTAAAGGAAAAGGAAATTAATGTCGTCTTCTCGTTGCTTAAACCAAGAAAATTTGTTTGATATTCTTCAGTTGCTGATAGTTCTATAGGCTCTAATATAAGCCTGAATGAAACAGCATAAATAAAAGCTAAAAGCTCAGAATCTGCTGAAATTGTCATCACTTATGCCACCCACAGTGGCAGAGGACTAGATTTTTCCAGTGACACACAATTTTTAGAGATGCCAGTGAAGGAAGAAAGCCTAGCGGCCAGGTGCCAATGAATAACTGAAGAGTAGCGACTGGGTCCTTCACTGGCAGGTGTCCAAGCACACCATGATGTATTTATGTGGATATCCTCTGGCTTTTCAGAAAAAAAGGAAAACAAATATAGTCTCCGGTGGCCAAGTCTAAAATAGTCACTGCCTTTAGTAGGGTGATGCACCACACAACTTCTAAACATAGAGACACATGAAGCAGACTGCCTGCATCCATCAACTTAGTAAATGCCTCCAGATTATTTTGAAACAGCCGATAATTATAAAAGAGTTGCTTGCCATTGCATAATTATTTTATAAACCACATAACGTACAACTGTTACTTAGTCACAGAGGCCCTCTTCACACTGTACCATATGGCTAATGGCTTCTATCTCACATCACACCATACTGAGTATTCCTTCTCATCATACTGTATTGGCTACTGTCTCAGTTTGCTGTTAATGTCTGTGTTACCCTTTCACTGCATGTTTATTTTATGAAATTGTGGCATCTGTTTTTGGTGTTTATTCTAAAATGACAAAGTGCTACGTTTCCAGCCCTAGCCTGAAAATTATTTCAGTATTAATTTCCCAAGGTAGATTTAAAAATATATTTTTGTTGTCTTTTTCCTGAGTCTCTGACAAACAACTATTGACCTTTTTTGATTTAAAGTAAGGGTTGGTTTTTTTGTTTCTTAAATTTTGATCCTGAATGATTTGTACTGTGTAGTATTTGATTTTTTTTCTGTTGGTGACAACTGTGCTTCACCTACACTGACCAAGCTGCCACAGTATTAAAATACAAATAGCCTTCTTTTTCATTCAGCTCCCAAACACCTTCATAAACTTTTCACAGCTAATATCTAATTCTAGTGTGAAAGCACTTTTGCAGGCCCTATACATCAGGGCCAAACACAAAGAACATTCTTCAAGTTTCAGTGGTATGAGAGCAGATGGAATATAATTTAAAAAGAAAACAATTGAGTACAGCAATGGTAAGCTATATTTTAAACTTTATTAACAATAGTTTGAGTGAGTGATTAGAATTAGAATGGCCCTAGAGATTTTAATTCTGTCTCATCAACGTGTCTGATTCAGGCAAAACATTGATTCCACCCCAGATACCAACAACAACAGCTAAAGACACAAACAACTCACATTTGAGGGCCCAGTTCCAATAGAAGTCATGTTTGACATTGGTCAAGTGTATGCTGTGAAACTGGGTCATACGCAGTCACTCTCTCCCAGACAAATCCTGGAATCTCTTTTGCAGCCACAGACACCCCTTGACAACAGAAGCAGTAACAGTCTGTTGGGCAAGACAGCCAGGTCAAGGGTAGCTACAAAGGCTGGAAGTAGTGAAAATGTTATGTACTTGCTTCTCCAAGGTGAATCACATGGCAACATGGTGGTGACCATCTGTGTGCAAGCTGGCCCTTGGTGTAAGCCTC
Source organism: Apaloderma vittatum (assembly GCF_000703405.1). Taxonomy (NCBI): domain Eukaryota; kingdom Metazoa; phylum Chordata; class Aves; order Trogoniformes; family Trogonidae; genus Apaloderma; species Apaloderma vittatum. Next base: position 49,898 of record NW_009708360.1, on the reverse strand, counting down.
ACTGTGGGACTGCAAAGTCTGGTTTCAGCATCTGATCTTGCTCTTCTTAAAATTGTTGACTTATTTCCTAGGTACATCAGCAGGACCAGAATGAGACCCCTGGAGGACAATCCAGATTCATGTTCCTCAGTGTCTATTTAATACAAATTGCCCATGAGCAGTGTCTCATGGGATGTACCCAGGTGGCCCTGTATGGCTTTGGGGACTGACTCACCCACTGGATCAGAGCTCACCTTGTCCTCCAGATTGATTCCCCTACAAATGGCCCATTCTCTCACCCTGCAGACCAGCACTAAGGTAAAATCAATCTGCTCATTCAGTCAACATACTGACAGATAACACAGTTACAAAGAGCTAACTGGGAAATTCAGGCACTTGCAACACTTGGCAAAATCAGTCAAATTTTTTCAAGTATTTCTGAAGCTGTCTCTGCTGCCCACGGGGTTCCTCAGGCAAGTAAGTAACTAAC
>NW_009708360.1:18767-49398 GCF_000703405.1 Apaloderma vittatum | reverse complement strand
GAAAGAGAAGACCCATTCCAGCACACCAATGCTCTACTGAATACTGTATGCAGCAACTACAGAGTTTTAACTGCTTCTTAATAACTTTTTTAATTGACCTGTTCTAGTTTAAAGTGTCTTTTGTACTATCTTATGCTTGGTTTTGTATTTTTTTCCCTAGATGTCATGCTATGTAACTGCCTTAGTGAAGCAAAAATAGAGTGAAATGGTCATTCACAATGTGTGCAGATGAAACCAGAGGATTTCTGTGTATCAGCCTACACACAGAGCTGGCTACGCTTCCAATCCATCATTTGGCAAATGCTAGTAAAACAAAAAGATGAAAACATTTTGGCAAGAACAAGGAAGAAGAAAGTGTTTGTTAAATCCTGATGGACAAATGAAGAACTTTAGATCTGACTTCATTTAAAATCCTTGTATACCTGAGGGCAGTTTACTACTTATTAACATGACCTAGTGCTTGTTGAATGGACATGACTACAGTTTTGACAACTGCATTGAAACAGAAACAAGTTCCCACAGAAACTAATATTAGCATAACCTGAGTACTGTCAGGTGTGCAGTTTTATGCAAAAAAAAAAAAGACATTTTACTATATATTTAATAGGAAACTCACCCACTTTCCATTTTGCAGAAAATCATAAAATCAAAAAGATTTTTTTCTCTATTTATTCTATTTTAACTTACTCAAATCTAAGGAAAATTTTAGATTAACTAAAAGAAACCAAAATGATACACTGAATCGCACAAATAGGAAGAATAAAGCAAGAGGAAAAGAAAGCATTAAAAAATATATGTTTTTTCTAAATATTCTTAGGCAACTAAGGGAAGAACTGAGTTTGTAATATATTATCCAGACAGCGTATCTAGATTTCCAGCATGTCTTTCATGAGATGAAGACTCATAAGTAGCCAATAGGTAATCTAAGCAATAAAAACCATCAGCAAATAAAAGACTCTCAAAAGTGATAATAAGAGAGCCTTATACTTAAATTGGACAACTTAACGTTACGGAAAATGATCCTTACATCAGTATTATGGTCTACAGAACCATGGAGATGCTTTATTGTGTTTTTCTTGTCATACAGATTATGGAATTGCCCTGTGCAAAGTTTGACTTTATCTTGTGACTTCCTTTGCATCTATGATACTTCAGTTAACGTTTATTCAGAAGTTATACCTCATTTCCTTCCTTATCTCCATCTTCAGACCACTGTCAAGTATTATTTATTAATTGTATTACAGTACCACATTGAGACTCTAATCAAGATTTTGCCACTATTGTGTTAAACTCCATATATTGCAAATTAAAAATAATCCTTCTCTCAGATTCTAACATCAACACAGCTGAAAGGTGTTAGCATAACATTTCTTTATAGCATAAAAAGAACTGAAGTGACTTGATCAATGGCCAACGGTGAGTCAGTGGCAGAGCCAAGACCAGCATAACTTCCCAACTCCAGCCTTCTGCTCCCAATCAGTAAGGATGTAACAATGTTCTTTGCAACAAAAATGAAAAGAGTTTCACAGCTTTACTTCATTATTTTTAACAGCTACCTGAATTGTCCATTTGTACAGACATCTCATTGGCTTGCAGAAATTACATAAAATGTAACAGAATGCTTATTGACAGGAAAAAAAACCCAGATCTTCTTTATGTTAGTTAGAAAGTAATTACTATGAGAGCAAATATCTGTTCTAGAGTATCTAATGTTCTTCCCTTTTCCATGCTCAAGATCTACTGGGTTTTTCTTCTGTTCTCTCACTGTATTTTAGAAAAGATGGAACAAAGACTCCTTGGTCTCACTGAACTCACAGTGCGACAAAGATACTCACATTAAAAGAGGTGTGGTTACACTAAGCAGAAAAAATATATTCCCTTCCATACTCAGCCTCTGATTTTTAAGAGATACAGCATTGACTGAGTAGCAGGCAAATAGTAGAATCTGTTACTATTGTGACAAGCTATTTTAACAGATAATACATATTTTAGGGGGACTGTACTTAGTGTTTAGTATGTCAATCTGGTATGTGTCATTGAATTCCTTGATCTTCATTTCCTTAAAAGTAATGATAATTAGTACAGGAAGATAGGTCTTCACAATAGGAGTAGATTTTTTGTTGATGATCTTTTTTAACTACATGATGAAAAGACTTAATACCTGAAACATCTAGGTTGCCACACTACACTGGAAATAGCCAAGTCAGGCATTGGAATCAGAGCTGTGATGATCACTTAAGTCTATCTCCAACTGCAGGCAGAGCAAGGACAAAACATTCTTCCACAAAACAATTCCTGTTAATTCTTGGAGTAGCTCAACTTAGTCAAAAAGTTGGAGATAAAATTAGATAAATCCTACTGCCTGCAACTAGGTCTAGGCATCTGCATTTAACAAGAACCTCAAAACCTTCTACAGACGAATTGTGGCTGAGATATATGCAGGCTGAAGAGCTCTTCAGAGTCTGTTCCAATGAAAATATTGTCTAGGTACATAAGCATTAGAGCTGAACAAATAATTCTCAATGAATAATTTATCTGATTGATTTCCTCTTTTTATTCTCTCCCTCTTCAGAGGCTGCGCATGGACAGAACAAAAAGTATATTGAATTTATTCATTATTTGAAATTATTCACAATCTTGTTCAGTGAATAATTCTAGGCCTGCAAATCCTTTGAACTGCAGACTTTGAGTAGCTAATTTGCAGCTCGCACCATAAAGTGTGTAATAATGAACTAACTAGCTAGCCAAGCACAGTTCTTAATTGCAAGAGTCTGACATCTGAATGAGTCCTGTTTTCCTGTTGGAAATTCAGTTCAGTAAGTGTACAAATACTCAAGCTAAAAAGTCATTTTTCACAGGCATTTTCCCTACTGCAGTGCAAGTGCTCCAAAGATGGGTTTGAAACATTTGGAGGATACAAGGTTGCCCATTCACAAAATTCTGATAGTCCCCTTTTCTTCTAATGAACTTTAGCAATAAATTAATGAATTTATGCAGAGGCAGAAGACTAATAAGAAGGTCCATATGATAATTTTTGCTTTACTTACATGGACAAAGAAAGGAAAGGAAAAATACCGCCTTGAACAAGTGACAACACCCAGTCTGGCAAGTCTCCACAAAGCCAGAAGCACAGCCACTTTTTCGTGCTTTCTTTCTTCTCCGCTTTATTTACTCCTGTCTGTCCTTGACAGAATTATCAGTTTTAAAAGTGAACTTCTTCTCGGTCTCCACACCACTCTTCTTCTTGAAAGACTGGCTACAGAGAGCTGATCAAAACAGAGGGCAAGTAGGCAACCAGAGCAGAGCAGGATTTTAAGAAAGGCTTTAGCATGCTTTAAAGTGTTTTAGCTAGGGGCTTGCTGAGGTCACAGGCAGCATTAACTGGAATTTGTTTTGCCACTTCTTCGGTGTTTCTGGGTATCCCTAGAGGCTTTCTCATATCCTACCTTTGAACTTCAGACTTTTAACATGCTGGTGTATATCTCATTCCACAATTCTGATTGTGAATCTAGCCAAAGAAAGAAGCTAGAGTTTATTTACAACCCATCAATCAGCAAATAAATTATTTACAGATGTATTCATTTATTTGACTCTTTCATTTATTTACTTATGACTACAGCAAATACCACCACCAGATAGTGTCCAGATGGGAAACAATTACCTCACGCTGGAATCGTATGCTTCCTAAGAGAACTTGAGAAATTATTTGAACTTTGGACAGTTAAAAGCATTTAGAAGTGAGTTAAGGCCTGTTTTTGCAAGAAAATCCCCTTTGGATAAAGTTGCCATTAAATCTTTCTGACACATCATAAAAAGAAAAGGATTTGACCTTCAGAAAGAGACTTAGGATGCTGTGAGTACAAATTGAGTGGTAATCCCGTGTAAGTGGCAACTCAAGAGTACACTCTAATCCTCTGAAAAATTGCCCTGTGCACTGTGTCAAGTGCAAGAGTAACCAACCCACGTTGTTTATCCAAATATGTGTCACATGAGGCTCAGTATTGCTAGATGTAGCATGTCAGAATTTACTAGGAGATGAAGAGCCCCTTGATTACATTGGAAAAGAAATAATTAGAGTCATACTAGCAGATCAAATCTGAATACAAAACCTTACACTACTTACAGCTACTTAATAAAATTTGTAACTACTTAAAACATTATACTTACTTATGTAAAATGGGAGCACAATGAGATTAATTTAATATGGACCAGTACAGATGACAAAGAAGAACATATCTCTATATTCCTCACTGACATCTCACACACTTCGCAAATCCAGGGAAGTAACGGTTCGACAGTGATATTCAAAACCAGTAATTTGCAATTTGAGACCTTCTTCTCTGCCTCTCCAGACTGTGTTGAAACAGAATCCAGCCTATCATCTGGATCATTAGAGTCCAAAACTCCACAGGTCCCACATCATTGCTCAAATGGTAGAAACGATAGCTTTCATCTGAACTCCTCCAAATCCAGATGCACTGTCATTTGCTCCTGCTGTGGCATTGCATTTTGAACTTCATGTTTCAGTGAGTTGTGCCTTACAGGCAGAATGGATCCCTTATAATTCTAGAGTAGAACTGAGCTAATTTCACTTCCAGAAATCTTTTAAAGATGTTTGCGTTTCTGGATATGTGGTCATTTGGAGGGATACTTTTTCAGTCCTGGTTCTTTCTGTTACTTCCTTCACGTGTTAAGGAAGGGACAGATCCCTTGCAGGATTCCTCCCAAGGAATGGTGTTAGCTGACAGTGAATGCAGTGCTTGGGTATTTAAATAAGAATTCAGAAAAAAATACTCTACATACTCAAAAGAGCACAATCCTGTATTAGAAAGAATCTTATGACCATCTTGTTTAAATAAGAGACAAGAAGATGATCAACATCATGCCTTATTAGTAATAAAACTGGAAGTAATAACTATGGAACTAATCTATCTTGGAGGGAACAGTATATTCCTGTATTTCCTGTCTCGGAGGGAAGACCATATTTTTGCCACAAAAACTCCTCTCTACATCCAAAAAGATGGGTTTCATCAGAAAGCTAATTCCTGTTGTAAAGAAGCTGAAATATTCTGAAGGTTTGCCAGACATCATGAAAAGCTACGTTTCCTAAGGATTTCTTCATATCAAGGAGAATGAGTCTCATTACCAAGAGAGGGAAGAAGACATTAAAGCCTTGAAAATCCTTAGTCATACATACATATTCCAACAACTTCACAAATAATACTTCACTTTTTAAGAGATTCTAAGGTGTTTTCCAAAAACAGAAAGAAGCAGCAGATCCCCATTCGGTCCCCATGTGTTGTCTGATGTAGTTGAGAGGCATCCCTGCCCATGACAGGGAGGTTGGATTAAATGATCTGTAAGGTCCCTTCCAGCCTAGGCCATTCTATGATTCTATGATCTACGGAAAGACAAAGAGACACTCCCTCTGTTTTTCCTGTCCAGGAATCTGGGAACTGGCTTTGCCTTGATTGACCTTTCCTAAAGGAATATAGAGCAGCGTGGGATATTTCTGGATGCTGTTACTTATGGACTGGAACATGGCTTGTCAACCATAAACTGCAGCTGATACATACGTAATTTAACAGCTATGAATTCCTTCACTTGCCAAGCACCTTCAGAGAATTTCCACTATGCAGAGAGAAGGTGATCACTGTAAATTTAATATCTTACAGATCTTTTTTCAGTTGTTTATGGCCAGTCTTTTACCATTTCAGCTTACGAAGGTGAACACTAAACATTACAGAAGCTAGATATACTTATTGCATCCATTATCCTACAATACGAGTTTACAAACATGAAGTTAAATCTCTGATCATTAAGTAAACCAAATATTACTTGAAATCACCCTATTAGTGCTATGGTTTAAAATTCATATTTTCTTGTCCTTTTTTTTGGTTTGTTTGTCTCATATAGAATTACTTTTTCCAAGGCTAAATAAATAGCAGATTGGTCAATCTTTAGGTCACAAGTTGTGTCTTCATTCCCAGGTAATATTCATAGCACAGCAGGGCTAAACAACACTCCACAGTTTGAGGGCATTTGATAGAATCTTTGCAGTGATTACTTTAAGTGATGACATTTAAGTGGAATGAAGTGGACATCTAAATCTTTGGATCTTGGAATGAAAAATGGTTTGGGAAGATATTTTCAATGGCACGAATGAGAATCAGTTAGCCTCCTTCCTTTTTGACTAATCTTATTTGCATTGCCCACAATTAAACAATTCAAGTCATCTTGACACCCATAACATCTTTTTAAAGATTGGGTAGCTTTTCACTTTATGAAACTGCCCTTTGAATAGGGAATCCCACAACCAGAGATGGCACCCCAGGAGTGGCCTGACAAGTACAAACTGGAGAGGAAGATCAGACCCCTCCTTTCCCTGGCAACATCCTACCTGGTGCATTGCTGGCTGATGTTCAATTTGATGTCCAACTGGAGGACCTCTAGGGCCTTCTCTGCAATGCTGCTTTCCAGCTGGTTGGTCTGTGCTGGTGCCTGCAGTTATTCCTGCCCAGAATCAGGACTTTGCACTTCCCTTTGTTGAACTCTGTGTGATCCCTATCAGTTCATTTCTCCAGTCAACTGATGCCCTCGTGAAGAGCAGCACAGCCTTAACGATATAAGTTTTGTATCATCTGCAAAATTGCTGAAGGTGCGCTCTGCCCCATCGTCCAGATCATTCACGTTAAACATTATCAGCCTCAGTATTGACCTGCAGGGTACACCACTGGCCTCCTGCCGGACATCATGCTCCAGCTGAGCTGGATTTCACTGTCTGCTTACCCAGCGCATACTTCATCAGTCTGTCTACAAGAGTCATGTGGGAGGCAGCAGCAAAAGCCATGCAAAATTCAGGATAAACAGTATTGACAGCTCCCTCCTCATCCACCAAACCAGTCACCTCAACGTAGAAGGCTGTCAGGTTGGTGAAATGTGATTTCCCCTCTACAAATCAATGCAATTTACACCCAGTCACTTTCTTGTCCTTGACATATTTGGAAACAGTTCCATTCAGCAGCAACTTTATTTTTTTTCGATACTATTGATAAAGTATCTTGAATTAGCCTCAATATTTTTATGGATTTTTTTTAAAAAACCTGATATTAATACTGGTACATCACTGAGAACAACAAATAGTAAGGACAGGTTGTGAAATATTCCTGCTTCAGAACTTCAAAGGTGGGGCAGAAATCTAGGCCAGGAAAAATTATAATTCTCTTAATTAACAGACTTACAATGGAAAAGCAAATTCTGAGGGAAATGGTAAATGAAGTATAGATCCTAATTACACTTTATCAGAAAATATTTTTTAAAAGTTCAAGTAATTTCTAATTTGCAAGATTGAGAACAATCACACTCTCTTCACAGCAAAACCTTTCCCACAATCTTCCAAATGTGTTTTTTTTAATTAGTTTATTTTTATTTTTAATAGAATAAATTTTTTGCTAGTGAATTCATTTAAAAATAAAACCAGTAAAACTGCAGTTTCTCTAATATATCATTGAAAGGTACAAATCTGAACAATGAAGATATTATTTTTTTAAAAAAGTTGGGTTGGATGAACAGTTTTGTGTTAACCTCATTTACACAACACTTCATAATACTGAAAGGAGAGTAAGGCCTGGGGGTTTATTTTTTCTAAAAAACAATGGAAATCACATTTGAGAAGCACTGGTTCTGTATTAGGAACCCATTGGTCATGATCAACAAGAGGAGGAGGCTCCACCTGAAGCTCGCTCTCCTCCAGTGTTGTTGCTATGGCAATGCTGAGCATCAGATTAGACCAGTTGCAAAAAGAGACATGCTGCGTGCTCCCCGAGTCCCTACTTTGCTCTTTCTTTTGTTGTTTTTTTTACTAAAATAGTAATACAGATGGCTTGGTCTGAACATGTGTAATAATAATGTGTAAAAGAATAAACTCATTAGACAGCAGAAGCTACCATTGAGGCCAAAATGTAGTGGCAATTTAAAAAGCGAAAGGCATTTTTTACATGCGATAAACTCTTCATGTGCCAAGACGGAGTCAAAAATTAAAACCTCTCTGTGGTTACCAGTTCATGACTGCTGTTTAGAGGTTTTAAACTTTCCTTTGAACCTACTGTCTGCAGCAGGCACATACTATTTGCAGCACTGACTTGAAGTGGTGTTTAACCTTCTAAAAAAATGTTAACATAAGCCTCCCAACTTACAGCACCTAAAAGAGAGAATTGCAGAACAGTAATTAATAGATGAAACATAGAAACTTCATTTCCATTTTGTTGGATTTTTCGCTTTAAAAACTATATTTGGTGTCTTGTCTCTCACTTATCTATTCCTCTTCCTTTAAGGCTGCCTACATTTCACATTATGGTAGGGACAAAAACTAATTATAAAATCCCCTGTCTGTCTGTATATATATAAATACACATACACACAAACACTGACATCTTTGTTCTAAAAAAAGAACATGGTTTAAGAGGTTGTATGCATCAGAGATACACATACCACACGAAACTGGGTATCCAGAAAAGGCTTGCCATTGTTTGAGTCCTGTGCAGGCAGTCTCTGTGCTCTTGTTAACTCAGGGTCTGGCTGGCATATTGGCAATGTTTTTCAAATTCCATGCACTCTTTTGATACTTAAGCACTGTGACAGAACAGCTTTTACTTAGCAGGCTTCCTCAATAAAGCACCAATCAAGAGAAAAAAAATTGTTTAATCCATGACTTGGTCTAAGGCCAGGTCAAGTTGGTCTCATTTATCACCTTTTTAAGGTGGAGCTTTTAAATATGGACAGATGATACGACTCTAAGTGTTGGAACCCATATGGAGAAGGTATGGCTCCATTACTATTACGTCGTTGTTAATACCTCTTTACCAAAGTAGCAGAACATAGTGCCTGGTCAAACACAAAAGTCTTTGAATATTCTTATGGGAATTCAGTTAGACTATTGCTGTGTAAATGCACAATTTGTTTCTACTATATAGACCTTGAAATGAGGTAGATCCCAAAGGCTATAGTAAAACATCTGCAAGATCCTATATGGGTCAAACATTCTACTGATGTGATTTTCTCTTTGAAAATTGGTTTACAGATGGTTATCAAGGTGTTCATAGTGTTCAGTTTTGTTATTTCATTGTTGACATTTGTGTCCAGTGCTCTGAAAATAACTTTGGGAATTCAACACAATTATTACTGCCTAAAGGAAACATTATTCAGTTACATGAGGAAATTAAAGCAAGTAATTTCATTTATTTTATTACCATTTATTAACTTTTCTCCATATGTAAGGCATCAGAGAATTTAGAGGGGAGTTTCAGAAGTACTACTTCTTATGATGCCCAGTCCTGCTACTTTTACTTTCAGGCTTGGCATCAGCTAGATTTACCAGCCAGATTCTACGGAACACTGCTTTGTGCTGGTGTGTATCACCATCAGATTCTGGCTCTTCATCAGGGAAAGCAGCGCCACTTAAACAGTGATTGTCAGGGGAAGAACAGCTAATTTAAGAGTGCTTACACTAGAAAATATGCAATACGGATATGGACATTCTCTACAGACAAGATGATCAGAAAATGGTAGGTTCAAAATAAGTATTATTTTTCTCCATGATGAGAAGGGTAATAGTTTCTTACGTTGTTGTTTACTGTTGAGAAAAATTAGAAAGAGTGAAGGTTTTCCTCTTAAGAATTGCCTTATTTCAGTAAAAAAAAAACAGTCAGGGTAATTGGGCTACATTTCTAATCTCTGCTTAATACTAGGAGTTGATTTAAGTTTGAGCATCCTTAAAAAGTCTCAACCTAACTTGTAATAGTAACACTGGGCTCTCAAAAGTGGAAATCTAGACATTAAGTTCTGTGGCGAACAGCCAAGAATATCCAGCACCAAATCTCAGTAAAACTAATAAATCTGAATAATTAATACACTGATCACAATTCATTAAATAAAAATTAGTTATTTAATTTTTACCATTTTAGCTGCATGTATTTGTTTTAGATGCACAGAAAACTGAACGATGAGCAAGATTGTCTTTTCCCTTTTTATTTCCCCTGTTTATTAAAAATATGCTTGAGAAATAAAACCTGAGAAGGCAGGGGCGGGAAGAAGAAAATACATTATGCCTCAAAGGAAAGGGAAATTTGCTGGATATAATAGAAAAAAAATTATTATAGTTTTCCATGTGGAAATAATACAGCTACAGCCAGCACAGCAAGCCTGATTTCAGATCGGCATCATCTGTTGAGTATGAACTACTCATGTGAAAAAGGGGATTGCAAGGTAAACTTCAGTGTCAGCCTGAAGGATCAGCTTTACTATGCCTTTATTTGGAAAAAGCGACACCGAAGTTTTTGGAATACCTGTTGTAAAGCTTGCTTAAATCATCATTTGAAAAAATATAAACAAATAGAAATGTGCCTTCATATCAGAGAAACATTATTCTGGGCCTAATACATCTACTTGCCCTTTTCCAGGTAACGCAGGAGCACTGCATAGCAAATGTGGTTTGGGGTATGAGATACAGCACCAGGACTTTTGTGTTTGTCTGCAACACTTCAGATGTTATTAGTTGTAAATCCGTCTGGTCCATACTTTTCCACTGGCCTTGGCTTAGGCTCAACCCACCTCAGTTAGAGCACATCCATGGTTACTCACGTCTTACCTTCATAGCTGATATAAGATGTACAACTCCAAAGGGCAAATCTAACTGCAGAGGAAAGGAGCCTAATTTAATCACCTAGTTGAGGTATCTGAGCTTAATCAGGATAAATTAAGTGGGTCTGATTAATTTTGTTGCATTTCTCAGGGAAGAAGAGTTCTGTGCTGTTTATAATATAGTGAAATTGTTTTACAGTACTGGTGGGTCCCTCAAACTGTGCCAGAAACAGTGCCAGAAATGGTGCCATCTTTGGGGGAGGAAAATCAGGGCTTCACATAATACTTTGCACCACTTTTACTTGAAACTGGGATGGCTACACTTTGACTTGGAGAAAACATATAAAATGCTTACTGGAAAAGTGCATGAATGGTAGCATACTTAGTACTTTAATATTAATTGCTTATTGCTTTTTTACATGTTTTTGATCATGAAAATGGATTAATGGTCCATTTTATTATTTTCCAACACTGTTGCAAGGCTCAGACATTCTGCTCGGATAGTTAACTTCTCTGAGCTTTATGAGTGTGCTCCAACTTGCTCTCTTCAGTCTGCTGCATGCTGAATATCTATCTGTGTTTTTCTTCAGTCCACCTCCAGATTTCTGATTCCTGTGATTCATGATAAAGGCTTTAATGGCACTGGAAAGGACAGCCAACTCAATCTCATCGTTTGCACAATCAAAACATTGTAATCCAGTTGCAATAAATCTCTCTCTGATGAGAAATAATTTGGCATTGCCTAAACATGACATAAAAATGTTACAAAAAGTCTGTCTTAGTTACGAACTTGCAGCTTGAAGCTAAGGGCAGTGGATGAGATCCAAAGTCTACAGAGTACGTTTAGGTCTTGGTCTTTGAAGCTTACCAAGACTTTCTCAAACTGCATTTTATAAGCCCACTATATATTTTTCCTTGTAAAGCCCATGTATTTTCTTGTAATGTTTTCCCTCCCTATACAGTTGAAACCAGTATATTCCTAGCATGATCAAAGTGCAAATGTTGACATTTACACTGCTGGACATTAAAATAAAATTCTTATATAAGTATCTATTAGGTAAGGTTTACTTCATGCCATTTTCAATCAACTACATAGGCAAGCAGTATATATAGAAAAATAAATCCCCTATTCATACTTACACAAGTATTTCATGTACACTTTGTTTATTCATTGGAGGAAACTGAGCATATCTTCCGCAGTTTTACCACAGGTCATCTGAAGGGCAGTATCAGGATTCCTGTGATCCATGTAGGCCTCCCAAGGGGGCAAAGAACAAGACCTGTTTGATCCAGCACCTGCTGAGAAACCATCACTTGGATACTTTTTTGTAAATTTTTGCCAGACTGTGAATAGAATAAATATGTAAGAAAGAGCAACAGGAAAATCAGCTGGATATTGACAAAAATGCCATTAGGAACCACTGATCAATCATTTCAGGCTACCTTTTTTTATTTTTTTCTGCTGGGTCTGCAGCTTCAGCAAGGTCAGCAACTGGCATCAGTATTAGCAAACAGAGGCCACCACATAGTTTTTAGCTACATTTTACCATGTTGTGCTTTTGTTACAGTCTAGATGAATGTGCACAAAACAAAAAATACAGCAGTTGGCACTTTCATGCGCTATGTGTGACTGGCAGGCATTCCAGAGACTATTCGATGAGCGTTCAGAATACCATGACAGGGGTCGGCTACGCAGCTTCTAAGAATCATCAGATTCTAACTCCACAGAAAAAGTTTAGCAAAAATTCTCTTAATTGCCAGAAAAATTCTTGGAGGGTTGTGTTGTTTTGTTTTAAGTTTAGGTCCTCTGGAACTTGACAAAAAGACCTTAGGGAATGGTTTTGAGTAATGATTTTCTGAAGCTATTAAACTTAACAATGACTTCAAAGATTTAGCATCTGTTTTTTAAATATTTGCATGAGGCTGACAGTTGGTATACACTGTTTCACCCCGTTGCAGTTGGCAACTACCAGGATATTAAATGTTATATAAAATACAAACTTTGCCTGAAACCATGGCTCTGATCAGGAAGAAGACTATGAAATATGGCATCTTCGTGTTCACCAGCCCCAGGTGAAGGTTTGAAGTCTGCATGACATCTCGATACAGGTACCTTAATGCCCATAATCATTCGTTAGCACCAGAAAAAAGGCGATACAGTGAGGACAGTGTGAGTTTTACTCCTTTCAGGCTCATATATCAGGAGCTGTTAGCAAAATTCCAGCTCCATGGTGGGGATGTGCAAGTCCAAAACAAACAAGATGTTTTTTCAGATGCTAGACTGTGTTTAAAACTCTGACATTTGGAAAAATTAATTTTATTTTATTATTGTAAATTGAGTAAGTTTAATTAATATCAGCTCACTTACAAACAAGTATGCTCTTTTAACGGTTGGTTTTCACACTGTGCAGCAAATCCTGACACACAAGCCTTTATAGGAGTTGAACGCCCAGCAGAGCTAATGTGGTTCCACTTCGCAGCTGGATGAAGGGTGAGAGAAACAAATCTGTGCAGCCACCTTCCCTTTATGGACAAGCTCCTCCATTTCACAAGCCTAAAGTGCGGCAAGGGGCTCTCAACTCCACCACTTACTTTTGGAAGAAATTGGTATCACCTATTGCTAGACTTGACCTGATTCTCCAGAGATAGAGTGAAAGGTAAATAATTCACCATTCCTAAAACTCATATTATGTCCTATTTGTTCATTCACTCTCAGCACCATCAATACCACCTGTGAATTACACAGAAACACAGAATCACAGAATTACAGAATCACCAAATCACAGAACCACCGAATCACAGAACCACCGAATCACAGAACCACCGAATCACAGAATGGTAGGGATCGGAAGGGACCTCGAAAGATCATCTGGTCCAACCCCCCTGCCAGAGCAGGATCCCCTACAGTAGGTCACACAGGAACGCATCCAGGCAGGTTTTGAATGTCTCCAGAGAAGGAGACTCCACAACCTCCCTGGGCAGCCTGTGCCAGGGCTCGGTCACCCTCACAGTGAAAAAGTTTTTCCTAATGTTTTTGTGGAACCTCCTATGTTCCAGCTTGTACCCATTGCCCCTTGTCCTGTCATTGGACATTGCTGAAAAGAGCCTGGCTCTGTCCTCCTGACAACCACCCTTGACATATTTATAAACATTTATGATGTCACCCCTCAGCCTCCTCTTCTCCAAGCTGAAGAGACCCAGCTCCTTCAGCCTTTCTTCATATGGGAGATGTTCCACTGCCTTCATCATCTTTGTGGCTCTGCACTGGACTCTCTCCAGCAGTTCCCTGTCTCTCTTGAGTTGAGGGGCCCAGAACTGGACACAATATTCCAGATGTGGCCTCACCAGGGCAGAGTATAGCGGCAGGAGGACCTCTCTTGACCTACTAGCCACCTCCCTTCTAATACACCCTGGGATGCCATTGGCCTTCTTGGCCACGAGGGCACATTGCTGGCTCATGGTCACCCTGCTCTCCACCAGGACCCACAGGTCCCTTTCCCCTATACTGCTCACCAACACATCAGTCCCCCAATTAGCTCCACTATTTGCCTCTTAAATATGGGCTCTAGTTGAGTCAGTAATTTCATCTAACAAAAACCACATAGGAAAAAAAACAAACTGAATGCTCAGCTTTTCATGCCACTCACCACAAAATGCAAGGCACTGCTTTTTCACTGGTTTGCTGATTACTACCTTCCACATAGGTAGCCAGTGTTAATGATCAAGATGTGAAACACACACTTCTATACATTATTATATATTGTAAAGCAGGGCACAGTCTGGGGACAAGTATTTGAATGTAAGTGTGTAAGTTCTTGGGAAAGGAAACGTGAAATTTCAAATCGTTAAGACAATTGCTCCAACTTCTCACTGTTCCTCTCCTAATGTACTTAATTCAGGGAAGACAAGGGAAAAGCTTTTATGATTTTCTTTTCATATTTCTTCATTTGAAAGAAAGAAATTAAAGAAGGGGTTATTTCTTAACTTTGAGAAGCCATGACACAATTAAGGCTGGGCTTAATAGCCCTTCTTTAAAATAGTTTACAGAAACTACAGAGTGGAAAGAGGAATCCTACTGAAAGAAAGTCTATTTGTTCAGAGCTCATGGAAGAAAGTGTTCCAGAACATTAATTTATTTAAAAATATTGTCCTTTAATACTGCCAAGATTAGTGAAATCAACTGTCATCTGCAGAGGAAGTGCCAGTTTACAAGCCAAAGCTACTATGAATTATGTGCAGGATTTTTTCAAGATTGCAGAAAATTTTGGTAGAAACCACGTGCATAATATGCTTATTTGACACAATTCCCCATTATTTAGCTTCTACTTTTTCCAGTATCCTATCTGGCTATGGATAAACAAGTTTATCACAGACTGGAGTATGTCCAAGAAATATTAAGTTCTATTTTCCCTAGGGATTTAGTGTGATATGTTAAGCTGAGATATGACTCAAAACCAGATCTGAACAAAAATGCAAAGTAGAAGTGTGTGAAACCACCAACTCTGCCTGTTAAAATTGGCTCTCAACTTCTTTAGTGGCATAAAATGTTCGCTTTCTCCTTCTACAGCATCAAAACTTTCAGCAGTTTTGGCATCAGGTTTCTTGTACTCCCTGAGTATTAGTGAGCATTAGCAAAAGCTTTCACCAGGGCTCATTTCCTTTGTCGAGGTCATAACCTATTTCTTCTTCTTCTTTCATTGACTGAGCTACCCAACATCCTCTGGAAGGTCATAGATAATTTTTTCTTTGTAGTTTCTCAGAGGGAAATTCAGATCTATTTTCAGTTTGAGTCAGTTAAAAATGTAGATCCTTCACCCACACTTGTTATGCAGCAGGCTATGCATTTAGCTGGTACAAAGTAACACAAATCTACCTTTCAATAGCTATACACCCTTATACTTTCTGAGAATTTGGGGCTGTAATTCCTTTATACAGCACTAATATAATTACTACTCAGCATTTCCACTCTTACAATACATGTTCTGTACAAAGTATAATTTTTTAGTAACACTTTGCCATAGCTACTACAATTTCACTGATTTCCACAGAAGTCTGCCATCTATAACCTAGATACTCCTCTTTTGTCTATACTGAAAAAGAGAAGGCTAAAAATATCTTCTGTGTAGAATTACTGTAGTTGTAGGTCTTATCCTTCACAGGTGA
Source organism: Apaloderma vittatum (assembly GCF_000703405.1). Taxonomy (NCBI): domain Eukaryota; kingdom Metazoa; phylum Chordata; class Aves; order Trogoniformes; family Trogonidae; genus Apaloderma; species Apaloderma vittatum. The sequence goes on along the minus strand of NW_009708360.1, from coordinate 33,597 downwards.
GAAGTGAGCAAATTACTGTTGGTTCTTCCAGATCTCGAGAGTATCCACTGACCATTGGAAGACCTATACAGAAGGAACTTGATAATCTCTGGAAGTGACACACACTTTTCTTTCGGATACTAGCAAAAGGCTGTAACAGCACTGTCTCCTTTGAGCTAACGCTTTTTTTAGAACGCTCTGGGCAGGTTCTGGCCCTCACTGCTGCCAGTAAGAAATACCAGAGATCACAGCCTGCCTGCCCTTAAAAATCTATTCAATGCACAGTTATGACCCTACAGTGGGAAGGATTAAAGCCCACAATTCAAATGGGGAAGAGCAAATTTTATGTTAGACCTACATAAACTCAGTTGTTCTCAGACCATGCTATTGAGTTTAGCTTTCACGTGGATGCACTTCCACTAATATTTCTCTTCAAGGTATTTCAGTTCTTTTTCTACTCCAGATGCCTTCATTGTTTCCTTTACCCTCTAATCCCATTCTCCAACCACATACTCTTGTGAGATATCAGGCAGGCCAAAGCACGCAACTTTTGGTCTGACACTGCAACTTCCATTTGTTATTTTAAAATTTCTGTTTCATAGCTAATCAGTTTTGCACTCATTTGCCAAAGAGTTTTCAGTCTGGAAAACAGCTAGGCACCATGAATTCTAGCGTTCAATCTGCAGGAACCAGTCACAAGAATTAGGTGCATAATTCACTTCCCTGTGTAAATTTCTATTTCACCAGGCTACCTTCATGCTGGTAAATATTTACTTAACAAAAGGTTTTCTCTTTTTTGTGATCATGTGTTGCAAAGTAGTGAGCCAGAGAGAGAACACATATTTCATCAGGAAATCATAAGAGTTATGTACAGACTGATTCCTGCTTTGAGATTTTACCTCAGAAGTAATTGGAAAGGAAAAACTATATATGTGAAACACAACTGCTACTTCCAGGCAAAGTGGACGCTGGGGATGTTGCCTCCAGGGACGAGATAAAGTAGTTAGTCCCTCAATATTAAACAAGTTTCTAGGATAATTCACAGGCAACATCAGCATGTACAAAAGTTTAAATTCTTCTTGGCAATGAAAATGGAGGGAGGGAGTGAAGAAAGAAATAATTTCTAAATATGAACTTTTGGGTAACGTTTGGGGGATCAGTTTTAATCAGGGATCTTGTAAAGACTTAAGCCTTTACTCAGGTGAATTCCTGCTTGTTGTAATGGCATTTTGCCTGATCAGACAGAGGAACACATGTTCAGCTCTGTCAGTACCATACTCACTTGCGCAGATGAGCAAGGAGGTAGGAGGAATGGAGCATACACTTCCTGCGTATGGTGTCAATCTTTAGACAGACTGAACCAGCAAAGAAAGGCCTTCCCAGTGGAAAGTACACCCCATGGCAATGAGCTACGAACATCACTCTTTGCTATTCAATCTTTACACTAAAGACTGTGGGGGCAGAGTAAAGGGGACTGTTAGTCCCAGTTGTTTCAGCTGGTCTGAGCATGAGTGAGTATAAAATGAAGCAGTATGGTGCCCTGGAAATCCTTTTCATGGAAATTAGCTCATATCAAGACTCGTTTGTGTGTTACACCTAAATTGATAGGTCTACAATTCGACAATCAGACAGCAGATTTGGATTAACTTTTGGACAGTGGATTTGAATTAATTTTATCTAAGGACAACATTCTCTGAAATTATTGGTGAGGCTAGGAGAAAGAAATGGGTTGGTTTTCATTAGAGGCCTGTGAGCTGTGTTTCTTCTCTACTTCCCAAATACTGCTCTGAAAAATTAATTAAAACCCAATGGTTTATAGAGGCTTATACTGATTATACAAACCACATAGCTTATCTTCGGTGATAAAGTATAGGGTCCTGCATCCTGGCAAAACTCCAGGATGGATAATTGCACTACCTTGCCAAGTTTTATCGAATGAGGTGTTCTTCTCAACTTTGTCTCTTGAACTACTGTGCATTGTTATGCATTGTTAATTACTGACCACACATCCCCTGAGAAGGCTAACTTACAGAAGTACCTGTAGTACTATTGTGTAGTTGCTGTAGTGCAATCCAGAAAACAACCAAAGATAAAGCCTTCAAATATGTCTAGAAGAAACATGTTGGCAGGGCAGGAGTGGTGTAGTGCCCTGTTATGCAAGCTTCACTTCTCCTCTTTCTTCATGAATTTAAAGTAATTATCAGCATAGACTGACGACAGAGTCCTTCCGGTTTTCTGCATATGTTTTAAGCAAAGAAAGAACAGACTAGGGTACTATTCTCCAGCTTCTCAGTGGTCTGTTGATGTGGTAATCTGGAGGCATTTCTGTGAAGACCTGCAATAGGCTACTTGGAAATGTCTCAGAATACACTTGCAGGAGTTGGAAAGGGATCTATTTGGTTTTGTTTCCCGGTGAAATGCTAGCTTATTCTAACCAAAGCTGTTTGTGGAATGAGAGCATAAATCTTTTGTCCGAAACCATTTTAGGCTAATCACCAAAAATGTTCTTTTTTCATATTTCAAATTAAGAAATTTGGCAAAGAGGAGGAGAAAAGAAACAAAGACCAAGCAATTTTGTACTTTAAAATTTGAGGGGAAAAAAAAAACCAAAGTGAAGAAAAGAGAAATAAAACCAAAACAACTACAGAAACTTGTGTAATCTAAGCAAATTTTTGGCTTGATTGCTCAACACAGAAGATTCTAATTTCAGCTTTTTTACCAACCCAGTATATGGGAAAATGATCACAAATATGAAACATTCTGAGAAATAAGGAAAGCTATATCTTTCCTACATAAAAAATAACACAATTTTATTTTTATATTACCATATCTGTTTCACGCTAATGTCCAGAGTTTAAGCTGTTATCACTTATTTTTGAATCTATGCATACATATATAATTAATTTTTATGTAGAAAATACTGTGTAGAAATTTAATATTTTATATGCATATTTGTACAACTAACAAGACAATTTTTTCTACTCAATACTTATGTGTGGGAGTTCAATCCCCGCTCCCAAAAACAATATGAAGAGGGAATGGTAAGAAGCAAGCAGTCCCCATACAAGGGAGTAAGAGGACCCTCAAGCTGCTAAGATCCTTATTCTTAAAACTACAGAGATTTTGAGTGAATAAAGAAGACACAGTAAACCAAGAGCGAAATTCCAAGTCCTGATCCATCAGAAAGTGGGGGGGAAGGGACAACAAGGTTTACCTTTTGTAGCTTGCACAGTTTAAGGTATAGTCTTTGAGCAGCAGTCAGTACTTTAGGCATTGTGCCATGACACCCCACTCCCTTCTCTGGAAACCAGAGAAGACAGTAAATGCCTGCAGCAGAGTTGAAACCAGGGTTGCTAAAGCATAAACAGGCAAAGGAGGAAGAAATTTCTCCTGAGGAGCAGCTGCTATGAGAGAATTATGACCACATGCAAATTCTCCAGGAAGTTATGAAACATGCTGCAGGTTGTTAAAGAGTTCATCTACCTTTTCTTCCCCCCGTTCCCTAAGAAAAAAAAAAACCAAACCAATAAATTTCCTGAGCAGAATGATTTTAAATGATTGAGGAATCTTCCTTCAGTATCCCAAACAGTTGTTTTATTGGCAACCAAAGACCCTTTTTCATTATTTTTCAAAGATCCCTCCATTTCAATTCTACTTGTTCACATTCTGCTTCAAATGATACCCCACTGAGCTGACCACATGCAGGACTGTGTTCCAAGACCCCTTTTTTTAATAAAAATTCTCTTTCAGTGTCTCCACACCATGAAACAAATCACATAGCTTCATAAGCCATCAGACAATCCTTTCAGTTTCTTGTGCAGGCAAACTGAGCCTTTTCATCTGATTAATTCACCAAGCAAGCTGATCTGGGAAGCATAAAAAGCTTCTGAGGCAGAATGAGAATCAGCAGCTCATATTTCATAATGGCATCACTAATGCCCCAAATTAAGTGCTGAGGCTGTTTTGCTTGGCAATATCATTTCATGTTAATTTTGGATGGGACCGAAAATGAAGTTGTAATCTCTCTCTGTCATGCTGCGACTATTTCCTTGACCATCTTAAGTGCTGCATTTTATGAGCATGTAGCTGTAACGGCTGGGTATGGAAACTACCATACAAGTAAAACCTCCCTGAGTTCCTGCCCCAAAGAGCTTACAGATTCATGACCTCATTCCTTGGAAAGGACACCCCTGAGGATCATGTCTGGCTCCACGCAGGAGCTGCCTAAGAGGACCCATAAAGGAGTAACTTGCAGGCCTGGAGCAAGGCAGGCCCCGTATTCAATTAATTTGACCACAGAGTCTGAGGGAAAAGGAATCCTCTGAACGAGTTGCAAGCACAGATCTCACAGGCTACACTGCAATGCTGCACCAATTCACTTCTCCTGACTGGTAATTAGCAGCTCTATTCAGTTTGTTAGAGGAAAGGCTTTAAGAAAAGGAAATTTGAAAAGCAGAGGTGGCTCTTTTTTCTCACATTGTGCATTGCTTTAGCAGTTCCAGTTGCATTTTAGTCATTTTTAATGTTTTTCTTTGAAAATTCAAGCTGTGATTTTTAATGGCCATCTACTACTCAATGTGAAAAACAAGTGTCACTGGTCAGTATGTCAGGATATCCATTATAGGGTTCTAAAATTAGATGCCTAACTTCATCCATTAGAATTCTTATACTTTCACTAATTTGCAAAGATAACAAACTAGTTAGTGTCACAGTTTTTAGACCATTCACTCACATTTGGTGAATCTTATATTGTTTGAGGGCCACCATCAATAGATATTTATATTCATAAAAATACATAATTTTTATAAGAGATATATTTTTATTGGTCTTGGTTTTCACAGAAGAGTGGGTTTTGCTCCCTCAGAGCCTGTCCCCTTGTCAGCTTCAATTTATCTCAACCAAAATGATCATGTTCCCAGCTATGAACTCTACATTTATTTCATAGACCCATAAAAGGTCATGACCTTAGATTTTTTTTTTTTAATCTATGCCATTGTGATTTTAAAAGAGCCTAAAGGATCAACAAGACCAAATTAGAAGACGAGAGCATAATTGCGTGTTCATTCAGTTCAAATCTTTGGATACTGTAGTTTCAATTTAAAACAAGCAGACACTGGTAAGCAAGTCAAGCACAGAACTGCACATGGTACCATTCCTATCAAGGCCAGACACTTTATAGAGTTCATTTTTACCTTCATTAAAATATTTTAATCTATGTCTTTAAGTATATAAAACATCAAAGTTTCATTCTACCACTACCGTCTCAGAAAGAGATCGACTCTCAGTAAGATCCTTGCCATTTTCTTTGATCTTGTACAGACTTGAGGATTTTAAGCCTGGTATTGACTCTCTAAAGAATTTTAGAACTAATTGCTTAATGTTTTTATTGTGTCCTCTTCTCTAATTTAATATGATGTTTTATGAAGTTGTTAGAGACTGCAGTCTCTATATTATACTTCTGCTGTTACTGGTGACATATTTCTGTTGAAATTTCAAGCCAAAGAGAATTATTTATAATGTTCCTTATTTCGTTGATAAAAACCTCCTTCTGGTGATCCTCTGCTACTCTGTCTGGACTATAATTTTTTTTCTACACACACATAAACTTGCAATGAAATACACAGCTTTTTTGTCTACTTCAGCATGAGTCTGTGCTTTAGTTCAGTGTAAATTGCATTATAAGCGAACTATAGAAATACATCTATTGCTTTTAAACTGCCTAAAATGCTGTGAATTTTTGATGCCTAGGGACATATCTGAATTCCGCTGAAGGCAACAGTAAGCTCCCATCAGCTCTAACAGAATCAAAGTTTCCTTGAAGTGTTCAAGTACCAGAAGGACTTGCCTAAAGCAGCCTTTGGTGTAGGATATTTAGATGCATCACTTCTCCTGTCTGTGCAAAAAAATCCCCTCTCACTGACAGTTATCTCTGAACCTATTTTATCTCCTTATCCATAGAAGAACATCAGGCCACCACAAGTGAGTGCTAAAGGGGTCCAATGGATATGTTGTGTCTTCACCAGACTCTAGCCCAGTTTACATGGGATTATCTCACTTATTTACACTTTCTTAGAAACAACTGTTTCTTGGAAAGAGACTCAACTGAAAACAGCTAATCTAGTTCCCCTCCATTAAAAGTAAAGCAACCTGTTTACACATCATGTTTCCTTGTAATTGATTGATATGTGAAGAGGTAAGGCCTGATCTATGCGAGTGTCTATTTCCAAATCAGCTTAATGTAGGGAGAATGGAGAGGAGGGAAAGTTTCATTCACGATGAGCTGAATGAAAGAGGCTAGAAAGCATAAGTGAAATTTGTGCTCTGCAGGACCAAACCGACCTCAGCAGATGGGTGCATTCTGCACTTTCCTATGAAGTCTTTAAAATACAAGCTTCAAACACACAGCCCGCAATAACCTTCACTTTCAGTGAGAAAAATTACAAATACACATGACAAGAGTAGCAGTTGAGAGAAACTTTTTACCAGGAGTAGATTAATACAGCATTCATGGGGTTTGCTGTTATCAGAGTAAACAGAAACAGATGAGGATTCAAGAAGACCAGATTGTAAATCTAACAATCAGAAGGCACACTCCAGTAAATTGAGGAGAATGATATAATTTCTCCTCTTTCAACTCAGCGTTTCCTTTGCTTTTCAGTCACTTAATTTTCAGCTCTATTCTTAGCCAACTAACATTAGTGACGTGGTATTTCAACTACAAGTTTCTGCATCATTTCCATATACCCTGACAAATTTTTTGTATCTTTTGTGCACAAACCTCTGATGGCTCAACGCATATAGATAATTCAAACAGCAAAATCTTTGAGATTTAGTTGTTGCTGTCTCAGTATGTTTTCTGCCTAGATCTGGATTTTCTTTGACGGAAAGAAATGAAAACGGATTTGTGTGCTAATCCAGTCTTATTTTCATTTTATGAAGGGCATGTAGGAAGTTGCTGATGGTGAATAAATAAAAGTAGCATGCTAAGTAAATATTATTCATTTGCAGTCACATATGTACCAATGCATGCATCTTTGGGTTCCAAACCTCATCCAGATGGAAGAACATCTGAAATTTAAAAAATATCAGATAAACAGTACGATATGTGAAAGTCTAATTATGTTTTGTGTTGTGTTTTTTTTTTTTCCTGGGACTGATACTTCTGTAACAACGGTAAAGAAAAAGGACAGGAATGCAAATCAATATATATGTATTGGATCATGTATGTATTGTATCAGGTTGTACACATAATTTTTTTAAATCAACCTAGAATTTAAAGATGTTAATTTTAACTGCCTGGACTCTGAACAGCATGTTTATTAATGTAATATTTTAATTCCATTTAAGTTCCACTCCTGTCCTGGCATGATTGTATTGTTCCTACACATGAAGAACTGCTGAAATACTGAACTCTAAGGATGAGTGGCTATTCACACTTCTTGGGCTTTCTAGTGAGCAAAAGAGACATGCTTAGCATTTTCATTATAACTTCTATATGTGGAGGATCATGCACTACACCAAATGCTCTCACATGGAGTCCACAAGTCATTTACTGACTCTTAAGGCACAGTTAATAAAATGTCAGCAATTCTAATCACAGTTATCTTTAACAAATACCATAAATATTAAATTACATGATTAATATATCAATGTTTATTACCTGTTGTCAAAGAAAGTGGTCGTGTAATAAATCAGTCTACGCACTAGAAATATTTAAAGATAAATGTCATTTGAAACAAGTGTGATTTTTAGCTCTGTACTCACAGTTCTGCATAAACACATAATAAGAAGAAATTAGACATTAGACAATATCCTACGACTTTACATCACCAAAATGAGTTGTACATACAGCCTTTGCAGCCTTCAGAGTATTTTCTTCTGGCTTTCTTTCCATGCACTTAAATCAAAATTATCCGAGAAACAGGGTCCTCACTGTGAAAGAAACCTTTCTTTTCCTTAATGAAATGTCAGCACTTAATTTTTTTTATAAGAATGTATTGTTAAATACTTTTTGAAAATAGTTATGTACTTGGATTTTTCCATGAGACTAAACTGAACTGCCTATTTCTGTGGAAAAGCTATAGACCATCTCCAATAAAAGTAGATATTTTTAGTAAGAATTTTTGTATTTTACACTATTTCACAGCTTTGATGTCACTAAAAGATTGTATTTCACAGCTGTTACTTAGCTACCATGAATTAAAAAAAAAAACAAGGAAAACATTAAAAGATTTTTAATTAAGAAAATTCATGACAGCATTGAGTTCCTCCAGCATTTACTACAATATCCTTTACTTTTTATTTTAAAAGCTTAATTGAGAGCTATAAAAAATTCCCAGTTAAGAATTTAGAACTGCTCAGATGTTACATGAGAACATTAAAACACATTCCGAGACAAAAGAAAAAAAGACACCTCACATAGGAACTAGCAGCTCTAGAGCTCGCGTGGCTGAAGAAGACGGTTTTCTCTGTTGGTCAGCCATCGATGACACCTACAAGGTACATATTCTTACAAATTTCAAATTCTCAGTGAATGGGACGGGTGGCAGGATCTATTTTTAGGAACAGTGTTCTGTTAGAGGAGGTAGGGCAGAATACTTCTCACACTTCTATGGGAATTTATCAGCTTTTATTATTATTAATGTTTCAATAGGCTAAAAAAATGTCTTGTAGAACAAGCAAGCCTGACTGAAAAACAAAATCCCTGAAGAGACTCACCATCAACTGTTTGGGGTTTTTTTCTGTCAATCTGGTGTACACCTTGAAAACGCTTGGGCATGTGCTTGATTTTAAGCAGTTAATGCTTATAAACTCTAGACATGCGGACACTTCAAAAGACACAAAATCCACTTACACATTCTTTGAAACTGGAGTTAGCTTCCCAGCTCACATTTTGTCCCTGGACGTAATTTTCATTCAAGAGTCTTAACAGAGGTCTGTCTTTCTTTGATTTCTTAGCAAATATTGAACCCTCCACTATCTCAGCATTCCAGGTGGAAATTACGACAGATATATCTATATTTTCAAAAGGTGCCTAATTTTGAATATCCCATATTTTGAATTATCTGTCTTCTGACATCAAGTAGCATCAGTCCTGATTTTCAGAATTGCGTCAGTCCTAATGACAGCAACAATAATATTATGTTGATAGTTTTAAAAACTGTATTATGAATAAAGGCCAAACAAGAACATCCCCCCAAACTCAGTGCACATTTTAGTATGCAGAATAACAGATCTACATATCGCTATTAGTATATGAGAACAAATAGTTTGTCTACTTAAATTGTGTCTTTAATTCGCCATAAAACAAAGAGAAAATTAACTCAACCTCAGAGAAATTTAAAATACTTATTTTTTAACAGGAAATTTAGGAGTATGAAGCTATTTAAAAGAAAAGTATATTTTATGCTACTTATTCCAAAAGTACTTTACAATGACAACCCTCAAGTTAGTTATATTTCCTAATTTCTAAATAAGATATAAGATTAAGTGATTCAGTGAAAATATAACTGATTTTCTACCCAAAGCCACATAAACAGTATTTGGTTATAAAACTTTAACAGATCCATTTATGTACTAAATTATTTAAGCAAATGCAATGCTCCCAAATTGTATTGTTTTGCAAGGTTTCTCTTGGAACCTTTGCCATTTATCATACATGTACGTCTGTCTTTTTTCTACTCAGAAACACAGCATGAAAAAACTTCATTTCACACTGAAACATCAGTACATGGAACAGTGTGATGAAATGAGACACAGGAGGAGAGTTTATGTTATACTCTGGTAAACAGTTGGTCTACAGGAATGATAGCATTTTATGCTGTGAATGATATATCAATTGTGGGTCCTAAAATATGACTGAACTGAAAGCGGGAGTTCTGCCTATGATAAACTGTATGCATGTGAAAAATTACAGGTAACATGCCTAAGCCTGCTGGGAGGTCACAACCTAAATCTCATCTAGGAGTTAATATAACAATGCAATAAATTCTGGTAAAATTATATCTCAAGCATACTTTATGTTACTCTGCTAAGCAGAGCAATACTAACCACTAAGACTCTGAGCTTGTAGATAAGACCCTGACATTATTTACATGCTTTATGAGAAAGACAAGTTCCGGTAAAGGTCTACATTAAAATCAAGTGTCTAAATGTTTGCAGGTTCAGCACAAGCACCTCTGTAGAGCACAGAAGGAAAATCCTGCCCATCTACCACATGGGATTGCAAGAGCTACATGATATTAATATATTAACAAACACTGATTTGAAGTACTTCAGATTTTTGAAAAGCTAAAGACAAATAATATTTTAATAATCTTTTGGGTGAAATGAGAAAGTGTGCTCAGGGTTATTTGAAAAAGTGGATTTATTCATTTGATCAACCTATTGCATTAATAATTTCCAAGGGTGTTTTTCACATCACGTAACGCCTGGCCTTCCACACGGTCCCACAGAAAACGCTGGCACTACTTCAAAAGCCAAGGGTATTTTGAGTGGACCTGATTCAATTATGTACATATGTGTTTGGGTCCTTTACAGAATAGGGAACAATTTATTGCTCTGAAACATATAGCAGTAAGGATGACGAAAAACAAATCTTTAGACACCAATCATGCAGTGAACTTTATATAAAAAGATTTTTGTGTGCATGTGTGACAATTTGAAGATGAGTGGGAAGATAATTCTGGCATCATAAGCTACACTGAAATGTAGAAAAAACACACCAGTGTTTCGAGTCTACAATCGTCCATATTGTAAAGGGATGTTGTTTTTTATATGTAAGACTTGAACACATTCAAAACTGTTGTTTCTTAATCTCACTTCGAGAAAAGTGTTTCTCATCATGCATAAGCTGTGAAAAAAAGGCTGGAAAAAAAGAACATTGATTAGAAGGAACATGTTTGGAATGCTGTCAGTTGAAACTTCCCTACCTGAAATTTACATTTTCTTCCATAACCAGCTATATATTTGCCCACTGAAACACTATTACAATCAGTGGAAACTTTCCTCTTGCCTCCAGTGAACAGAAGATCTGGACGTAGAAATGAGACCATAAGATTATCTCCTTCTCACCTCAACAGTGATTTTAGAAATGTTTGAAATATTTCATTGCTTCTTTAACCATTTTCACATATGCACTGTGACATTCTAATCACCTTTACAATCGAAAATGAAACCTGCTTTAATTTCTAGTGCCTAATGAAAATGATGCAAAGTGGTTTAGGAGTATCCATAGATATTTTTTAAAAACTGGTAAGATCAACTGTTTTTTTCTTTAATAACAGTGTTCTTTTGATTCTTAGAACAGTATTGGCGCAGCATTGAAACACTATTTTACATACATAAGCCTTAATGCAATTTCATGTCACAGAAGACACTAAGATTCTGGCCACTAACAACCGAAGACTCAAAAATAAGAGTTTTAATTAAATGATTAGTTACCAAAAAGTGAGAGGCAATGCATGAGAAAGAAGGCTAGTAAAACGCTGTGCCACAGTAAGGAGACAGAAACTCTCGCCGGCACTCACTGCCTGGGCACTTATGGGCACGCACTCAAGACGACAGCCTGCCTGGATGGGTGATAACCAGCTCTCCTGGATCATGGGGCCATTTCCAGCTCTGTGTGAGCAATGTAACAGCTCGTTCCGCTGCACAGCATAACCAAAGCAGCTTCCATGTCCATAAACCTTTAAGATTCCTTACGCCTTCACTCTGTCTTTGTCCTCTGCTTTTATGCAGGCAGCAGAAACTGGCTGAGTTGCCTTCAGTTCGTTTTGCATCCCCAAACAAGTGCATAGGGGAGAATGGATCACTTTAGATCCAGTTAACTGAGTGATCCCCCTGTAAAGTAGGCAGTCAGAGCAAGTCACCAACGAAATGAAACACCGCTAGAAATAGCCACAGAGCCACATGAGTGACCAACATCGCTTAGAGCAAAATATGCAGGAGATACAGTGCTATAAACATCCAGGAATTAATTTTTTTCTCTGTGAGTAACCCACAGGGGTTTTTTAGATGACAGGAACAGCGTAAGCTACAATGTAGATGCCCCTGTAGTAACGATAGGGTAGGAAAGCAGCAGTCAGAGTGAGGCATGGACTCAGGCAGATCCCGTAATGCCTGATCCTCTGCCAGCAAAGAAAAGCTGAATCTTCTCTGCCCAGTGTGAAGAATGACCTTTCAAAAACATCACATCCGAAGGGTTGTCCACTGTTCTTCTGCACTGAGGTAGGAGGAGCACAGGTACCAGGGCTATACACCATAAAAAGTCACCACAGTGACATGAATCTCTGCTCTGAAGCACTAACTAAATGGGGCTTCTTCTGCCTAAAGAGCACTCTGCATTTGTCACAGCTGTTTATATAGTTAAACTCTTAATACAGAGGACAAAAAGCCATATAAATGTAGCAATACGAATTAGTTTCCTGTCTTGTAGACAAAAGCAGGAACCATATTAAATTTGCTCACACGATCTCAATGCAGCACAATGGACAGTCTGTATTTTAGAAAAGGATTTGATTATTTTCACAGTAGGATTGAAGTAACTGGAAGAGTTTGCCTTCGGCTCCGATGTTAACACCCAAACTCATCAGTTACTTCTTTGCTTAAATGTGCAAAAAGTATCTTTTATTGCACAGATGGAATCTGGACACATAAAACTAAATATAATGGTACAAAATATTTATTATCCTCTTGCAACTTGATCTTTCACTAGAAGAAAATCCATCAGCCTTTAAACTCGCTTATTTTATGAAATTAAAAATACTCTGACTGCCAGACTACAATTCTTTCTCATTTATTAGCATCTTAATAATCAACTGTCCAGCATAGCAGATCAGAGTGATGCAGGCCAACCTCTGCTTCTTCATGCAGAGTATATAGCATTCTCACAGTACAACCTTCCTGCACATGCTTGTTCCTTGCCAAGTCTTGCACCATAGTACACTTTAATTAGGCCATAGAAAGATGACATCCTGCATGCTTCCCAGGTGTACACATTTTCTGAAAAAAATTACGGGCCCAATCCCGCTCCCAGTGCATGCATAGCATTGAGGACAATGAAAAAAATAGAAACATAGATTTTCCTTTCATTAACCACTACTATACTGTCCACATGAGAACACAGTTGCCAGAATAATAAAATACTTTATAGCCATTAGTTAAGACACCAGCCGTTTAATACCTGATACAGCTCAGACATATTTAATGCTCAAATGTAGAAATATCTCCATTACTGGTTGAAAGAAAACAGAAAATCTTGTAATTTTAGCAATGTATAGAAAGAAAGAGATGTACACACGTACCTGGCTTAGAGACACACCTGTGCAATTGAGTAACAAGTTGTAATTTCATGTCCCGCTTCATCTGCACTTACTCCACAGCTATTTAGTGCAGCCCTCAAAGCTTCTTAGGAAAACAATATCTTTCTACAACTTGTAAACACAGAAATCTATCTCCTCTTCCAGAGCCATGTTGAAGTCCAGCACTATTCGCTGTGGTAGGAGCTGGTTACCAGTGTTTAGAAGTTCTGCAGAAGGAACACACCGTAGTCCACACTTTGCAGAGTCTGTTCACACCGGTTAAACCCAGCACCTAGCACAGCAAAGCCCTGGAGCACAGCTAGAGGTCTTTGCTGCAATGTTAATACAAAGAAACGACAGTAGCAATGCTTCTACCCCTGAAATAACCTGAGATATTACATCTTTATATTGCTTTATGCACAGAACTCTACTTTGTAGAATCATAGTCTATTCATAACATTTTATGGAGAGTAACGTTTCTTTCCCTCAGTTGGCTTGTAATGCTGGACACCTGCCTTGCAGATGGGGGAAACATGGAAAAAATAAAATCAAAAGTATTTTTAAGGTCCCTAAAATCATTTAATAACTTTCTATGCAATCTGTGGCACCTATTAAACACAAAATGATGAGGTGCATGTTTCACAAGCACTACTCTGGAATGTGGCTGCTTAAATTACCTCTCGGCCCCCATGGATTGCAAGCCCTTCCCAGGATAACCCACGGACACCATCCGATTGCAGTGTACAGACCTTGTGTGGCTTAGTGAAAGTTGAGGTCCCCTTTCACGTGAACGGGCAGAGTCTGCCATCCCACACTGTCGCCTGCTTTTTGTAAGATGTAGAAGGTACTGAGATCAAGAGTTATCGTGTTGTAATGACTGTGAGTCCTTCCCACTCTTGACAGAAGACACGTAGAGAAAGGATAAAAAGTAAGAGTAACAAAGGGGATGTCTTTTGGCTGTTTTGGGCATGAGAATGTGGGGCAGGCAGGGGTAGCAGTGCCCCACTGCCTTCCCTGGCTGCAGGCTGGCTGCCACGGTCCCTCCTCCACACTCCTCACACTGTAGAGATGGGAGATATCATATGGTGAGGGCAGAGTTTTCTGTTTCCTAGAATTCATGATGTTTCTTGCTCAATTTGTCCCCAAGCCCTCCCACTAGTTCATTCTCCAAGTTTGCTCTTTTCCCTTCCTGTGTACTGGTTGTGACTGGGCAGTCACCACCTGTGTGCATCACTTGTGCTGCTCGTTTATCCTCAGCGCTCCCCACACCTGCGCCCTCCCCAGCTCCCAACACTTCCAAGCAGGGTAACCTCCTAAGCCCAGTTCCTTCAAGAGTTTTTCACCATGCCCCCTGTCGCCTAGGGAAGCTGAAACACCTGAAAAGGAACAGCTCTTGCCTGGCAAAGTCAAGGACTTAGCAACAGGAGAGAAGTCTAGCAAGTCAGTTCAGCCCTCCCAGCACGCCACGGCCTGCCTGTGACTCCCTCAGCATTTCCCTACCCAGCTCCAACCACGGGGGCAAAGTGGCGCTTGCCTGGAGCAGGGAGTCC